>NC_037672.1:84210422-84392813 GCF_003255815.1 Theropithecus gelada | reverse complement strand
ATGAAACTTAGTTTGGCTGGATATGAAATTCTGGGTTTAAAATTCTTTTCTTTAAGAATGTTGAATATTGGCCCCCAATCTCTTCTGGCTTGTAGAATTCCTGCCAAGAGATCTGCTGTTAGTCTGATGGGCTTCCCTTTGTGGGTAACCCGACCTTTCTCTCTGGCTGCCCCTAAGATTTTTTCCTTCATTTCAACTTTGGTGAATCTGGCAATTATGTGTCTTGGAGTTGCTCTTCTCGAGGAGTATCTTTGTGGCGTTCTCTGTATTTCCTGGATTTGAATGTTGGCCTGCCCTACTAGGTTGGGGAAGTTCTCCTGGATGATATCCTGAAGAGTGTTTTCCAACTTGGTTCCATTTTCCCCCTCACTTTCAGGCACCCCAATCAGACGTAGATTTGGTCTTTTTACATAATCCCATACTTCTTGCAGGCTTTGTTCATTTCTTTTTCTTCTTTTTTCTTTTGGTTTCTCTTCTCGCTTCATTTCATTCATTTGATCCTCAATTGCTGATACTCTTTCTTCCAGTTGATCGAGTCTGTTACTGAAGCTTGTGCATTTGTCACGTATTTCTCGTGTCATGGTTTTCATCTCTTTCATTTCGTTTATGAACTTCTCTGCATTAATTAGTCTAGCCGTCAATTCTTCCACTTTTTTTTCAAGATTTTTAGTTTCTTTGCGCTGGGTACGTAATTCCTCCTTTAGCTCTGAGAAATTTGATGGACTGAAGCCTTCTTCTCTCATCTCGTCAAAGTCATTCTCCGTCCAGCTTTGATCCGTTGCTGGCGATGAGCTGCGCTCCTTTGCCGGGGGAGATGCGCTCTTGTTTTTTGAATTTCCAGCTTTTCTGCCCTGCTTTTTCCCCATCTTTGTGGTTTTATCTGCCTCTGGTCTTTGATGATGGTGATGTACTGATGGGGTTTTGGTGTAGGTGTCCTTCCTGTTTGATAGTTTTCCTTCTAACAGTCAGGACCCTCAGCTGTAGGTCTGTTGGAGATTGCTTGAGGTCCACTCCAGACCCTGTTTGCCTGGGTAACAGCAGCAGAGGCTGCAGAAGATAGAATATTTCTGAACAGCAAGTGTACCTGTCTGATTCTTGCTTTGGAAGCTTCCTCTCAGGGGTGTACTCCACCCTGTGAGGTGTGGGGTGTCAGACTGCCCCTAGTGGGGGATGTCTCCCAGTTAGGCTACTCAGGGGTCAGGGACCCGCTTGAGCAGGGAGTCTGTCCCTTCTCAGATCTCAACCTCCGTGTTGGGAGATCCACTGCTCTCTTCAAAGCTGTCAGACAGAGTCGTTTGCGTCTGCAGAGGTGTCTGCTGCTTTGTTATTGTTTTCTGTGCCCTGCCCCCAGAGGTGGAGTCTACAGAGACAGGCAGGTTTCCTTGAGCTGCTGTGAGCTCCACCCAGTTCGAGCTTCCCAGCAGCTTTGTTTACCTACTTAAGCCTCAGCAATGGCGGGCGCCCCTCCCCCAGCCTCGCTGCTGCCTTGCCGGTAGATCACAGACTGCTGTAATAGCAATGAGGGAGGCTCCGTGGGTGTGGGACCCTCCCGGCCAGGTGTGGGATATGATCTCCTGGTGTGCCTGTTTGCTCAAAGCGCAGTATTGGGGTGGGAGTTACCCGATTCTCCAGGTGTTGTGTGTCTCAGTTCCCCTGGCTAGGAAAAGGGATTCCCTTCCCCCTTGCGCTTCTCAGGTGAGGCAATGCCTCGCCCTGCTTCAGCTCTCGCTGGTCGGGCTGCAGCAGCTGACCAGTACCGATCGTCCGGCACTCCCCAGTGAGATGAACCCAGTACCTCAGTTGAAAATGCTGAAATCACCGGTCTTCTGTGTCGCTGGCGCTGGGAGTTGAAGACTGGAGCTGCTCCTATTCGGCCATCTTGCTCCGCCCTCTTCTTCTTTTCTTTATCTCCTTCCTTCCTTCCTTCTTTCCATCCATCACTTATTTTATGAGTGTGAATTCCATCAGCTCAGTTTTTTTTCTATAAATGGCAATGAACTTTCTAAATGACTAGATAAATAATTGATAGCATTAAAGAACTGTGAAATGATAACAAGACAGTATAATCATGGTCTAGCTAGCATCATTAGACTGATGACTTGACACTACTACCAATTAAAACAGTATTTTCTTTTAAGGCAACACTGAGTAGCTTTATGCTTTTTGTGTATAGTATAAACTTACATGTCTTTAAAAATTCTACAATTTGACATTTTTATTAGACTTTCCTAAGATTTGGATTTATTAGCAATTACAATTGAGGGATGTTTCTCATACTTCCCGGGACTTCCCAGGTTGTTTCACACAGTGTGTTCAGATTTCTAGAAATTATTATTACCCTGATTATGTATACCTAAGCAGGTGTGATGTTTAATAACAACTGTAATAGTAATAGGAATAAGTAGCTAACACTGCCATAGTGCTAAGTCATAAGTGCTTTACACAGACTAACTCTTTACTAGTCAGCACTCTATCATTAGCTCCATTTTAGAGATGAGGTTATTGAGACCCACCACTGGTAAGTGATGGCACTGCAGGATTTCATCCTAGATTCTAGTATTCACCTATAAATACTGTGCTCTAGTGTCTTTCATTTACCACATAACAGAACAGTTGTGTGATGTTGAAAAACAGGACAGTCCTAGGAATTAGCTTACTTAAGTTCTAAAACCAACTTTCCATTAATGGGAATTTTACCTTAGTTTACATAAGTGATTTGGGTGATTGGATCGTGTTGGTGTTGGTGTTTCTCAAGGTATATCCCTATATATATTCCATGAAAAATAAGTGAAGTAAGCTTTTAAAATGCTGCAAAGTATAGTCCCCTTTTGGAAAGAGTCCCAAAAAGCCCTGCAATAAATATACGTATCTCACTTTTCTTGACTCAGCTCTTCCTAAATTTTTGACCAAAGGATGCCCTTTGAGGGAATAATGAAAGGCATACCACACTTAACCAGGCTAGGTTACTAGTGGTTTATGAAACTGCTTTCAGAACTCTGAACCACATAACCTTTGATGCCTCTTTCAGCCTCAAAATCCCTAGGATTATAGATACTAATTGTTTATCTATATGTATTTGTCATTCTATTTGTATTGACCTACAACATTGACACTAAGATTACTGAGAGTTTGATGAACCTATATATATAATGTTATGGGTAGAAAGTATACTTTTTACTCTTCACAAACAAACACAGCCCAGTAGTATCAAATTTACACTTTGAGCCCCTTCCAACTGGTTTTCTGGCATGTATTACTTATGTTCCCCATCAAGCTAAAGTGGAACTTGCCTTAACCATAGTTTATTAAAAGGTTTAATGACAATAATTTTTGGTTGAAGTTAACTGAATTACAGTTTTAGTTGCAAAAGGGTGTACATTGTAATATCACTGCAGTCTTGGTGTAAATAATAGAAAGAAGTATTCACAATGTTTTTTTCACCACTCATGGAATTTTCTACAAAGATCTGCCTGTAGCAGAAGAACAATTTCTTTACTTTTTTTCTCGCTGTTTCAAGAGCTAGTTTAAAGCTCTCGGTTTATATTCCCTGAATGAGAGCTGTGTGAACTTACTATTCTGTGTGCATTTGCAAAAATACATACAGGGAGGGCTTTCCTGACTTCGTGTCTGTAGCCACAGTTCAAGGCTGTAAATGGCACACAGAATTGCTTTTTAGAGCAGGTACACTGAAGCCCCTTATAAAATAGGGAATCAAGGGATTTGAGAACCTATTTCAATTTCTACCCACAATCAAGAAGTACGAAATTAGAGTTGACAGAGTAGTTCTTCATGAGAATTTAAGGTGGTGAAATTGAACTTAAGCAACTTATTATCCTCAAGTTTTACCCACATTTGAGAAGTGAGAAATTAGACTTGCTAAGTGAAAAGATCTCTTCTTGCAAAATTGAACAAATGGGCAATTTGACAAAGTGCCATTGTAATATGATGGGTTAGCTAAGACCTTCAGAAATGAGACACTCTTGTAGTATGAATGAGCTCTACTAGAAAAAAAAGAATGGGGAAATATTTTGTTCAGAAACACTGAACTGGGTACTTATCTCCCAAAATAATTTTTAATGATTCTAGTCAGCTTTGAAAAGAGACTTAATGGGATATGTTGGCTTCTTTTATGGAATTTTCAACTGGCACACTCTTCTAGCTTTAAGTCAGAAATTTAAGTGCTAGTGATTTAAATTGAAATTCTTGACAGACACCTTACCAAGTATCTTCTCCCTCTTTGTGCAAGACAAAGTATAGATCTTTAGCTGACCCAGGGGTCCCTTCCTTTTGAGGATGTGCTTTTTATTCACTGCGTGTCCGCCTTGGTGGTGATTATGCACTCAGCCTTATGGAGGATCAATATATAAAATTGGTCTGAGAAAGGTGAGTCACTTATTAGTGTAATATCAAAGTGGGAAGGCACAGAAACATCCCATGAAAACTCACTCTTAAGGGGATTTCTTGGCATGCTGGTCCAAATAATTGGAACCTTATATTCTAGCTCTACCACCTTCTGGTTGCATGATCTTAGGCCAATTATTTCACTTCTCTTAGCTTCAGTTGCCTTATCTATAAAATGGGGATTATGAAAATATCTCCCTGGCAGAGTTGTCAGGATCAAAAGAGTCAGAATGTATGAAGCACTGGACATACTTTTGTCACATTTTAGGAACGAGTATCAGTGGATGCAGACATTCAAATGGTTTTCATCAAGTTTGTTAATCCAGGAAAGAATATCCAGCTGGTTCATCACCAAGGCCTTTGTTGGTCTTTGAAAAAACAACAACAACAACAACAAACTGCTTCCTCAAAGTTAAAGCCAATATAATTGTTGAAATTGCAGCAGCAACAATTCTCTACATGGTTATAATGTTACTTTGCACCTAGGTCCTTAAATATATTCTTTAGTTTCTGGCTTATTATGGCTTAAGAACATCAGGAAGAGGAAGAAGAATCAGCATGAGGTTGATGGTTGAGTGACAACCATAATTTTCCATATAACAGAATCTTTGCTAATGTAAAAGCTACCTTCTGGTTATGCAAAAGTTTATTGAAATACAGGCACAAAGTGGTGTTTTCTATCCAACAAAGAACAAGTGCGGTCACATAATTTAGCATGTTGAGTTATTCTTTCCAAAATCAACCTCCTAAGGACCAAGGACTAAAATTTAAAATATAATTTCTATACATTCTTTTTTAAGTGAAAAAAACAGCTTGTATAGCTAAACTGGGTAGCTGTAGTATAATTTGCTAATGTTTCTATTTGTTGAAGAAATGCCAAATATTTGCAGGAATGGCAAGTAGCAAAACATAGTCCTCATCTGTATGCAACATAGTCATAACATAAAATTATGAGCACAGAGATATGATTTCTGAAAAGATTGAATTAACATTGTGAAAATTAGAGCCCCCTCATTTACATAAATCTGGGGAATGCCATTGCATGACAAACCTGGCAATTTATTTGGCAGTAGCAAAGAAAGTATACTTTGCACAGCATTCCACAGCACTTGGAAGTGAGAGTGAGAGTCTGCTCTTTGTAGGAGGGCTTGGGAATCAGTATATTAAAATATCACTCCCAACTCAAAGCTTACCTGAAATGAAAAAAAGCCACCTTAGTAATGGTGCTCGAAAAATGATGAGAAAGTTCTGATATGTAGCTATTTGTGATGACAATTCCTGTGGGAGAAAGAAGTGTAATTATCTGATCAACACAAACCCTTGTAGCCTTTTTGGCTAACTATATTTACTCCTGGGTGACCTCTGATTTATTGAGATTTCGAGGAGAACCCAACTTGGAGGGAATAAGAACTTTTACTTGGAAACTAGGAAATTGCTGATGTGTTCCTGAGGTCATGTGATCATTTCATATCCAGAAAACCTTAGCTGGAAAAAATACTGACATTCACAGATCCAGCAAGCTGGTCTCTATTCTAAGATGGCTGATATATTACTCTTAAGACTAAAGCTTTTCCTGTGTTATAGCTATTTTGTTTCTTAACTAATACATATTAAATGCAAAGGGTGCAGGAGTAGAGGAGCAGCCTTGGGTGTGGGATGCAGAAGATAAAATGGCAGTCACAGTATTACATCGTGAGGATGCAGGAAATTGGAAGTAGACACACCTTGAATAAGGGTACACATGGGTGTCCTCTATTTAAGAGTCAAGCTCTGTGGGGCTGGGACGCGTTATACATAAGAGATACAAAGTTTTAATGTATGGCAAGAAGATTATGACTGAGGCATATTAGGGTTCTCTAGAGAAACAAAACCAATAGAACGTGTCCATTATATTGTTATAAAAGGGATAATATAAAAGGAGATTTATTATGAAAATTGACTCATGTGATTATGGAGGCCATGAAGTCCCATAGTATGCCATCTGCAAGCTGAAGAACTAGAAAGGTGGTGGCATAAGTTTCAGTCCAGGTTGGAAAGCCTGAGAATCAGGGAGCCCATTGGTATAAGTCTCGGAGTCCAAAGATCAGAGAATCAAAAACTCCAGTGTTTGAATGCAGGAGAGGATGGGATCAGCTTAAGAAGAGAGTCTTTCTTCCTCCTTTTTATTCTATTTGGGAGGGCCCTAATGGATTGAATGATACCCCCATTGGTGTGGATGACCTTCTTTACTAGATCTATGGATTTAAATGCTAATCTTTTCTAGAAACATCCTCACAGACACACCTAGAAATAATGTTTTACCAGTCCTCTGGGCATCCCTTAGCCTACTCAGGTTGATACATTGAATTAACCACCACAGATGGTGATATCTGAAAAGTCAGAAGAGGTTGATCCAGGTGGAAAAAAAGGGCCGTTAGAATGGAAATACTGAGTTTGAAGGTGAGTCTGTTTTCTGCCTGCTGAGATGATGGTTCCTGGTTTCATCTCAGGGAATTGATATTGGCATTGTAAGGGTCTATGTTGAACCTTCTCACATCATGGGACTTATGTTTTACCGATGAATTCTTACTACTCGGAGACCTGGGCAAACCTGTGCAACACTCCTAAAAATAAAAGCTAAAAATCAAAGTTAACAAAACGTGTAAAAATTTCTCTTCCCCTCATCAAAACACCCCCACCTCATTACATTAACAATTAAACAAACACCAAAACAGAAAAACATAAAACTTACAAGGATTCTGAAAACTACATGGAATGGAAGTGAAAATGGCTGATTTGTTCACTATCTACCAGGTAAAATGGATTCTTGTGTTCTGAAGCCTTGAATTCATAGCCTCATATTTTATGGAGCATACGATTTATAACTAAGACGATAAGTACTGAGAAAAGCCTTGAGTGCTCTAGGAGAAAAGAAGATGAGGCAGTTAATTTTTAGCTGGAGGAAGGGCCAACAGGGAAAACTCTACAGAGAATAAAACATTAAAGAAGGACAATTAAGAATGAGTATTATTGTGTTTGCCAGAGAGAAAAGAAGTGATAGATGTTTTAGGAGAAGGACGGAGTAAGTAGAAATGATGTGCTGTGAATGTTCATGAAATGTTCAGGGAAAATTAAGTAGATCAGTGTGGCTAGAATACAGTATGTGAGGCTGGGTGTGGTGGCTCAAGCCTAAAATCCCAGCACTTTGGGAGGTCGAGGCAGGTGGATTACCTGAGGTCAGGAGTTCGAGACCAGCCTGGCCAACATGGTGAAACCCCGTCTCTACTAAAGATACAAAAATTAGCTGGGCAAGATGGCACACACCTGTAATCCCAGCTACTCAGGAGACTGAGGCAGGAGAATTGCTTGAGCCCGGGAGGCGGAGGTTACAGTGAGCGGAGATCATGCCACTGCACTCCAGCCTGACTGACAGAGCCAGACTCTGTCTCAAAAAATAAAAGAAAAAAAAGAATAGAGTATATGAGTAGGGGAAGTGTCTAGTAATGGAGTTGGAAGGTAAATTGGAGTTACATTGTAAAAGATGCTTGTAAGTAAGTCGTACTGTTGGTTTTGGATTTATTAGAATATTTAAAGGGTTTTAATTAGGGTAATACTATGATCAGTCTCAGCAGAGGAAAGGGTACATCTGCCCTTTACTGCAATCTGGAGTAAGGGCAGTGGGTTAAGAAGTTATTATTATAGCCTAGATATCAGAAAGTCAAAGTGAAGTAGGAGGAGGGGATGGAATTGAACAATACTTCAGTAGGATAATTAGTGGGACTTGGTGATTGACTAAATGTGGAAAGTGAATTAAAGATTAATCTAAAATGAACTTGAGTTTTCTATCTTGTAACATTTGGTGGGTAGACATGCCATTAACAAAAACAGAGAACACAGGTGAGAGAAAAACAAGGATTTGGGGAAAATGTTGTATTCTGTTTTAGACATTATGAATTTTTGATGCTTATGAGATGGTTAGGTAAAAATGTTCAGTAGGAATTGGAAAGTGGATTAGGAAACCAGGGGAAATCAAAGGTGGAGAAAAGTTTGAAAGTCACTCACATAAGGGACAGTTGTGATAGTGCGAGGTGTTAAAACCACCCAGAGAGAAGGTTTAGGGAGGAAAGAGAAGTGCATCAGAGAGGTACATTGAGAAATGCCTGATATTTGCTGGATAGGCTAAGGAGGAGGAGCCAGAAAAGGAGATTTGAAAGAGGCCATAGAGACAGTAAGAGAACCAGAGTCAAGCAGTGTTTTGGAGAGTGATATAGGAAAGTTTCAGGAAGAGGGAGTGTTCAATAAGCCAGATATTGCAAAAAAAATTCATATTGGATAAAAGCATCTTTTTTTCTCCAACTCTGCTTAGCTACCCACTGGGCCATGGCTAGCTCATAATGTTTCTGTCTGGAAAATAGAAAAAAGGATTTGAGGGAGCACAAGTTACAAATGAGCCCCTCCCTCCAGTTGAAGGCAGCACTTAGAGCTTGGCAAGCAGTGCTTCTCTTGCCTCCTTGCCTAAACAACCTTGTGTGGATCTACATTCTGCAAAACAATAAGTAAATTTGGCTAACAAAGGACAGAGGAAATCAATGAATGATTGTAGGCAGCGTGAGGGTTCAGGAGAGGGAGGTGGAGGAATTGAGGCAATTCTGAGTAGTTATTTATTACAAAATAATTGCCCTTGGATCCAAGGAGAGTAGGAGAGTAGGAAAGAGAAGAAGCTGGTCAACTTGAAGAAATGAGGTGGGAAGTCATTTGAGATCCTTATGAAATCAAACAGCATGGTTTCTAAAGGTTCATAGGGGTGAAAGAATTGATTACAATATCGATGGAAATGGATTCTGGAGCAGAAGTGAGGATTTGAAGAGGAGGATGTCATGAAATGATGGGACCAGGGTGTTAAGTGGTTCATCAAAATATATATTGAAATCACTCCGGATAACAGTAGGCAATTGAAGAGAAAACAAAACAGTGATCCTTAGGGGATGTGAGAGAGTGATGGGGAGGGAGGTCAGTAATGATAATGAGATTGGAAAGAGGGTAGTGTAACCTGATGTCATTGACTTCAGCTAGTAGCTGAAGCAGAAAAAGCAGACAAAGAATATTCTTCTAAATGAGTGGGTTCAATTTATAATTTAACAACTATCTGGGTAACAAAAAATTCTTAATCTTGCTGTTTTGTTTGGTTATAGTGAGTAAAACACTATAGACCAGAGAAAGGCAACAGAAGAGGAATCAGGGATTTATAAAAGAAAATCAGAAAATGAGTAGTTTTGGGAGAAATTAAAATTTTTTATTACTATAAGTAGAATGATAAATAATCACTCTGAAGGAACATATCTTTTAATAGGATTTCCTTAGGTGGCAAAACTATGAGAAACTGTGAGACTCCTGAGCATTTCTCTCTAGAGGGAAATAGAAAAAATTTAGCTTAACTAGACTTCTTGACCAAAATGTCCCAACTTTAAGAAAGTCTGGGATAATCCTGAAGTTTATCACTGGGAATATCTCATACATTATCAATATTATGCTATAACTCATTGACTGGATGCTTGAGAACTTCAAGCTGAAACTTCTCACATTATGGGAATTATGTTTTACCCATTAATTATTCATATTACTCAGAGACCTGGGCAAATCTGTGCAACATTCCTAAAAATAAAAGCTAAAACATCAAAGTTAACAAAGTGTGCAAAAATTTCTAGTTTGTAGCTCTCCAGGATCTTTAATCTGGATCTTTAGTTTATTTGGGGGAACTGAAAACCTGTAGCTTACCTTGTCTTTCAAAAGGGCACACGCCTGAACAGTGTATTGATGTGAGAGAAAAAAAAGGAATATAAACTTATTTTTGCAATCCAATCTAATGTTATTTGAAATGCTTTGGCCCTCTCTGTTTCTGAGTTCTTAAAAATGATGTGTCAATGACAAAATAACAACAAAAGAAGTGTCCAAGATCTTAATTATCCCTTTATTTGTGTTCTCTAATAGTGGCATAAGGAGTAAAGAAAAATTAGTTCTGATACAAAGTTTAACAAGGTTCCTCATTGTTGTATACCTCTGTACACAACAAAAAGAGCTCCTCTCTTTTGTCCTTGGAGTTGAGGAAATGGTTGTGGCTAGGTAAGGGTTAGGCAATGGTTGGGAGGTAGGGGGCAGCACTTTGGAGAGGCAAACAGCTGAGGTTGGGCAGAGAGAGCTGGAGAGAAGTCTTTTGAATAATACAACTTTCAAAGCTGATCTGATAGAAGGGGGTCCTGTGACCTACTGTAAATTGTATTGCCTTTACTCCATTGGCTTTGCTTACTATGGAAAAACAGACCATATGTAGCTTTTTCAAGTTACTTACATGTATTATAGAACTATTTTTAACAAAGCAGATTTTGCGATACCAATGATCATATCTGGCTAAACCAAACCTTCCTACAAGCACATGTTACCCTCTTACATATTTCTTTGATGTTAAGTGAATTTAAGCTTAAGTATTATCTGTCTAGGTGGGTAATTGCAGTGGTTCATTAGTTATCTTGTAAGTATGTTTGCTTTGGCTATCACAATGAAGTAGATTTCATAAGAGATTCTTGTCAGAGTGATATTTAGAGCCTCTGTCCACAGACTTGACCTCTAAGCATTTGGAGAGTAGAGAGATGGCCATGAAATCTCAGGGTTCTTACTTTTGGTGAACGCTAGTATGTTGTTCCTAGATATGGTTAGTGCACATGCTCGTTTTGCTACCACCACTCATCTGGCTGTATATTTTCCACACATGCAAATTAGACAACCCTAATGTCCTGGGTCTTAGAGTTGTAATTCTCTCTCTCTTTCTGTCTCCCCAACCACAGCTCCTGAGGGGCAGGGAGAGATGATCATTTCCTGTGGCCAGGCTGGGGTGGGAAGAAATTGCCTTCAGGTCTGGTTCTCCCAGCCTCTAGAGAGGGATTTTTTAGATTTCAAAAGCATACAAGGCATTTTCAATGGGCTTCTCATTCCAGCTTCTGCTGCCTGTCTTGCACAACCAGAGGACTTGGATACATGCATTACTGTTTTCAATATTAATATAAAATATGTAGTGCAATTATTTATTTACTAGACTGAGTACCTTGACAGTAGGCTTTGCGTCTCATTCATCTTTGTCTTTTTACCACCTGCTATAATGCTTGGTACCAATAGGTGTTTAGTAATTTTGTTGAGTTAAGTTTAATCCTCTACTCATTGAGAAGCTGAAGCTGAAGCAGAGGTGATAATGATGATGAAGAAGATGATGATGATAAACTGTTGAATGTGTGCTATGTTCTAGGAGCTGTTCCAAATACCATAAATATTGGCTTCTTTGAGACTCATAACAATTGCACACAAAAAGTTATTATTTCACCCATTTTATAGATGAGGAAGCTGAGGCTAATTACCCTGCTCAAGATTATTCACATAAGTGATAAAGCTGGACTGGCTTAGATGGTCTGGTTCCAAAGTCCAAGCTCCATACCACACTACATGTTATATTACCTCTCAAGAGATAGGAAGGGTGGCTGGAGAAGGTAGATGATGAACTTTAGTGTACAACACTTTTTTTTTCCACCAGTGTAGGATATTTGTCCATTTTTTCTTCCTTTCTTCTATACTGAAGTTTTTCTCCTTCAGCAAGTAATCTTGAACAAGTCCATCCCACCTTAAACAATTGAACCAGCTTCTCTTAATCATACACCATTCTATAATTTTACAGGTACACCAAAGGAAAACAAAACCCAAACCCAAAAACAAACCTGTTGCTTCTGGGCAGCAGGTTTTACTGAACTGAAACCTAGAGAAATATCTCTGACCAATCTTAAAGGGGTACTGTGTGAGATAGCAGACAATTATTTCAAGGACGTGCAGACAGTGACTATAATGTAGAACTGTTTATAGGATCCTTTAGTATAATCAGAAATTATACAGACAGGCTGGGCATGGTGGCTCACGTCTGTAATCCCAGCACTTTGGGAGGTTGAGGAGGACAGATTGCCTGAGCCCAGGAGTTCAAGACCAGCCTGGGCAATATGGCAAACCCCGTCTCTACTAAAAATACAAAAATTAGACAGGCACGGTGGTGTGTGCCTGTGGTCCCAGCTACTTGGGAGGATCACCTGAGCCTGGGACGTCAGGGCTGCTGTGAGTCGAGATTGCGTCACTGCACTCCAGCCTGGGCAACAGAATAAGACCCCGTCACAAAAAATAATACTAATAAAATAAAGACAAAGTATTGCTCATTAAAAGCAATTTTAAGGTGGGATAAAAACAATGTGTTCTGAATTTGTAACTCGGTGTTGACTGCTTGAACTGCGTGCCCCGTTCTCAGGTAACCTATCTGGGGGTGCTGTATTGCTCTGAGTGCCTGCAACATTTAGTATTTTCCCTTTTGTTTTGGAATTATTATATAAGTGCCAAAGCAGGCCCTTTAGTTCCTGGTTTCAATTAAGATAGAGATCAGCTAGGGAGATTCTACTGGTTATGTGGCATCCTCCGTGCAATGAGACTCTAGAAGTGTATTAGACAAATGTGACATGGAAATAGGACTTTTCCGTTTTTTCGTCACCTCCAAAATTAAAAAAATAACTGAAAGTTCCTCCCAGTAGCTTTCTTGCTGTCCCAACATGGTACCAAATTCAAATATGCGTGTGTGCTTAAGGGCAAAGGGGATGGGATTATAAGGGGATCATGAGACGATATTATCTACTGTTATAACATTCAAAGGCTTAAACAAGTAATGTTTATTTTTCCTATTGATAAGATGAGTAGAGGTAATTGATGTGGCAATTAATAAAGGAATATTTGAAGGCAAGAAAAAGAAGAAATTTCTATGAAAATAGGCTGTGGTGATTCTAATTTTAATGTATATATGTTTTCTTTTTAACTTATTTAGAAGATCATTATATGGAATTGAAAAACTTCATATAACTGGTTTAGTGAAAAAGCATGTAAAAGCTGGGCATGGTGGCACTTGCTTGTAAGTCCCAACTAGTTGAGAGACTGAGGCAGAAGGATCCTTTGAGCCTAGGACTTCAAGTCCAACTTAGACTACAAGAGAGATCTCAACTCTGAAAACAAACGGACAAACAAAGAAACAAAACACTTTTACCTTCAAAGACATGTAGAAAGTAGCTAAATGTCAACCCAAAACTGTTATACCTCAATTTAATGTCAATACAGTGAAAACAGTTGTCAATTAAGAGACAGTGTGATGGAGGAATAAACCATGGATTTAGAATATCTGGGTTTTGGCCTTAATTTTACTACTGTTTTGTTAGTTTGGTAAAGGGACTTAACTTTCCTGGGACTAAATGTCTTTATCTGTAAAATAAAGATGTGAATTAGATCATTTCAAAGGATCCTTCCCAATTTAAAATCTCATGTTTTCCACTGAGGCAAAGTTTATAACTTCTACTACTTAAGCAGTTGATACTTCAATATTCAATCCACAAACATTAAAAAAAATAAATTAGCTTAAAAAGGCAAAATTAGGTAAATTATACAGTATAAATATGCTTTAATAAGGTGGAAACCAATTTTGTATTTCCCAGCTAGAGCCTCTGCCACCCATATGTTCATAAAAAACACTGTGGTTGTTTTATTGTCCTCTCTGGCAGTGCCAATCATAGTTAGCACTAATTAATGAAATTCCAGGGCGTTGTTTGCCAGGAGGTTCATGCAATGGGTGAAGCAGACGAGAGTGGCAAAGTTTCCATCATTTATATTGCTGTGACAATATTGGCTCAAGTTTCAGAAACAGTAATTCCAGCTTCCAGTCCCTGTGAGAACAAATGTAGATTGATTTATGTTCCGAGCCTCTCTAGCATATTGTCAACACTGAGATGGCTGCCAGAGCTCATCCTGCAAAGTGCTGACATTTTCTGGGAATCCACTTGCCTTTACACATATTCTCTCTAGTCGCTTACATTTGCACACATTGCTGGTTTTTAAATTTTTTATTTTAAGGCCTAAGGCATGGGTTATTGATATTAAAATTAGTCTCACATTATTAACTCGGTTTATGCCAATACAAAATCTTTTGGGGTCTAGTCATGCTCAGGAAAGACCATACATTTCCTTTAGACCATGTTGGAATTACCTTAAACAGGGTTCATATTGAGTGGACTTTCCTTAGACATGCTTTTTGTAAACTCCCCACCCCACCCCAACCTACCCCATCCCACTGTACTCTTTTTATTTTATTTTATTTTATTTTTATTTTGGACATGGTCTCGCTCTGTTGCTGGGGCTGGAGTGCAGTGGTACTATCTCAGCTCACTGCAGCCTCCATCTCCCAGGCTAAAGGGATCCTCCTACTCAGCCTCCCTAGTAACTGGGATTATAGGTGTATGCCACCACGTCCAGCTAATTTTTGTATTTTTTGTAGAGATGGGGTTTTGCCGTGTTGCCCAGGCTGGTCTTGAACCCCTGGGTTCAAGTGATCTGCCCGCCTCAGCCTCCCAAAGTGCTGGGATTACAGGTGTAAGCCACCGCACCCAGCTTTCTGGTTTCATTAGTCATCTGCTTTCATCAATGAGCAAACCTCTACATTTGGTCCATTTCTCCTACCCTAACCCATGTTGTCATTGCTGCAGTATCTAAGTCTTTTGGGCTCTGTGATCGATTTCTGGTTTCAGTCATAGTCATAGGCAGTCATAAACATAGATTATTAAATAAATAAATAATACATGTATCTGGAGAAGAAAAAGAGCCAAATATCCCAATTGATTATTATAGTAAAAGATAGGCACATAAGTTTAACAACGAAACATCTCTGTATGGATTTGAGCAAATAAATCTTATCTTCAATTGTATTGTGGGAATTCAAAGGTTGTTATGTTGCAGATTTCTATAATATCACATTTTTTTCTTGTAAATATCCATTTCAGTGCTTATTTAAACAAATCATTGAGATAAACTATGGATTCCACATGATCGGTGTTACGTCCCTTGATTCTGAATGAGAAAACATTTTTTTTTCCAGTTTTGAAACATCGAGACATAATTTAGGTAACCTATAATCTTAGAGGTATAGCTTGATGAATTTCTACAATCTCCCTCCCATCCTGATTAAAATATAGAATATTTCTCACCCTTTGGAAGGATCCCCCGCTTGCTTTCTGCCTAAAGGCCCATCTCTGCTTCTGCAGAATGGTAACAGAAATCATTAATTTTCAAATGAAAATAATTGAACATTTTTAAATTTGTATTTTAGATTTTCTCTCCATTTTTTGTCATTGTATATTTGCTTTCTTTTAAAGGTATTTTTTTAGATTTTTCTTCTGAAGGATAGGGTGGAAAACGACCACTGAACATTTCAAGTTTTGTTTCCTATCAGTTCGTGCTGGATGTATCTCTACAGTTGAATTTTGTTGTTGTTGTTGTTGATTGTTCCTTATTTGATTATTAACCAACAGACCGAAGATTTATCTTTTCTTTTCTTTTTTAAGGATTCCTGAAAGATTGCTTACATGTATGACAGAGTAGAATGATTTTACATTTGACTGCCAGTGGAGATTTTTCTCATTCACACAGTTAATTTTTATTGTTCAGTTTCTGGAAGGGGCCCAAACTATCAAGTTTTCCTTTGGATCTTCATTTTGTTTGCAATCAGCAACATTGCGCTTTTAAGGCCTACTCAGATGCAGAGGAAAGGATGAAGTGAAAGAACAATACAGTCAGTCCTTCGTATTCAATTCAACCAACTGCAGATAGAAAATATTTGGGAAAAAAAATTCCACAAAGTTCCAAAAGGCAAAATTTAAATTTGCCTCATAGCAACTATTATGTTGAATCCATGAGAATGAAGTTATATGTAGGCATTATATAAGGTATCATAAATAATTTAGAGATGATTTAAAGTATACAGGAGGATTTATATAGATGATATACAAATATTATGCCATTTTTTTAATAAGGGACCTGGGCATCCATGGATTTTGGTATACATAGGAGTCCTGGAAGCAATCCCCCATAGATACTGAGGCACAACTGTATTGCATTAGCGGTTGTAGAGGTGAATGAAGCATCATCTTGAGATTCTAGCAAATAATGAAATACCCTGATACAGTAGCAGCAGGTTTACAAAAGCCAGAGCAAGGCTTATCTACTGCTGCAATTTGACTTCTCTTGGTCTTCAACGCAGATTCCTGGCTCCCCATATTAAATTTCAGGCAGATTCAAACCCTGGTTGCCCCTACATATCACCAATAACCCTAATAGTATTAATACCAAACACTTATGTTTTTATAGTTAATAAAATCCATCTTCCTATTTTACCCTAGTATTTATTATGACAGCCTTATAAAATAAGTACTATGAGCCTGTTTTCCCTTTCTATATTGTTACAAAACTGAGATTTAAAGAGATGAAGAGTCTTTCTCAAAGAATATATCTTCCTTAGATAGTTTGATTTCTTACAATCTGGCTCCACAGTGAAAACCCTAAGGGATTTCTAATTTTAATAGAGACTCCAAAGTGTATATTGGTTATACCCATATTTTCAGGGAATAAGATAAAACTTGCAGGGTAATGCACATGATCCTTCTATGGTTTGAAGTCCTAATAAAGTGCTCATAAATGGGATTGACTAGGATAGCTCAATCCAGGACAGGTTCTTGCCACCCATTCTTCATAAGATTAGTCTCGAATTACTTCAGTCTGTGGTTTCAGAAATAACTTTTCCATGTACATATTACTTTCCCTTAGCTCTTACAACACTCCAGGCTAAGAGAGTCTTTAAAATCATGAGTTTTTAAAATTGGATGCTATTAGGATTTAAGACTGTCAGGAGCCTAGATTAAAACCGCATTGGCTATGGAAGGGGTGTGACTGATAAATATTTATTGAATGATTGAATAGTTCTAAATACAGTTCACTTGTTATTTATTATTACTCTACAGCAAGAATAAGAGATTTGTTAATTTAAAAATGCCTTTAAAATAAAAATGGAATTTATAGATTAACAATTTTATTTCAATATTATTTATATGATCAGTAACTGCAGCCCCTCTGAACTGTTCTGAAACTCTTGGAATAAACAAAGTCCTGTGTTAAGAACAAAAAAATGAGGATGTGATATTCCTTTTGTTAGTAGATTAATGATATCAATAGATTATTAAAATTATTAGCAAAAAGAAAGAAAAATTATGACTAAGATCCTTTTTTCTCTATTCATTTTATAGAAATATCGTAGTGGATTTTTTTCTCAGTCACTGGATCTTAAAAACTGTAGATGGCAATCCAACTACAAAAATGATAGAGTTTGCTAAACTTAGTGGTGAAATCTGCTTTTCCTAGAGGCCCAAATCATGTTGCTCTAGGAGGGAAGCATATCAGGAAAAAGAATCATAAAAACAAAACAAATTTCAAAAAAATAGAAAACAAGATAAGTTTTTTTTTGCAGCCATTTCTTTATGAGTTCCACTGCATGTAAGTTTACAAAATGCAATTTTGGGTGCATGAGTTAATAAAGAAATACTGTGGAGGCATTTCAAACTATGGATAGTAGAAAAATCTCTGTTACCATAGAAACAAAATTCCATACATGAGAATAGGCCACATCATATAGAAGATTTAATTACAATGAAATGATAAATGAATAAAGACAATTTTTTAGCCTATCTGTAGCTAAAGTTCATTAGAAGTCCAGTTTCCAAGGAAACCTATGTTTAAAAACAGTAATAAGAAAAATAGTGGAATAAGATAAACTGCATTTGAAAGAGATTTGGAAAAGATAACAGCAGCCCCACCAATTATGAAGAATATTTCTAATTTTAAAAGAATCACATTGGGATGAGCTTAGATTTCTTATGAGAATGATGAGCTATTCATAACAATAACATATGCAATGTCTATACAGAATAATAAAATACATGTTTGATTGAAAAGTGTTCAAGAATCTAATTTTAAAAATGCAATTGCAATGGCATATTTAAACATGTTTTTATTTCGAAGTGAGTTTTGCTATGATTTAAGAGATCAAAGCATGGCCGGGAAACACGGCATGGTGGTGTCAGTGGATCATTTTGATTCCAAATGTTATGTCCTATTACCAAATTTGCTGCTGATTTATGCATGTGTGTCTGGGCTGAGCCAACAAGAAATAGACCATCTGGAGGGCCCTTTTGATGTAAGAATGTGAGTACAAAATATTCACTATCCAATATAGTCTCACTAAAGAGTGGATTTAAATCTAGGGTACCCAGAGAGTTCTTAAAAGCATGGTATGTTCCAAATTTTAGGCCACCAGCAGTAAGCATATCAGCAAGGGGCATTAGTGTGGTGGCAAGCATTTATTCTGTGCATTGGTATTTTAAAGAATCAGAAAATTACCTCCACCTCTCTCCCATCCTGGAACGTGAATACACAGAAAGCTGGAGCGGGATGAGTGATAAGAGAAACAAATCTGGTGGGTTCATCTGGAGGTCTACAATGTCAGGGAGCTATTGTTTGACCAGAGTGGTCAGTTTCTGTGCATTCTGTGCTGCCACGCCTACTTTAAACATTCACAACAGCAGTCTCTGCTGATTTGAACTCTTGTAAAAATAGGTTTTGGAGTGAGACCAGCATGGATTTGAATTCGGGCTCCACGCTTTCCTCACTGCCTGGCCTTGGAAAAGAAAAGTTAGTTTTTTTTTTTTTTTTTTTTTTTTGAGATGGAGTCTCACTCTGTCGCTCAGATTGGAGTGCAGTGGCACTATCTCGGCTCACTGCAACCTCTGCCTCCTGGGTTCAAGTGATTCTCCTGCCTCAGCCTCCTGAGTAGCTGGGATAACAGGCGTGCGCCACCACCACACCCGGCTAATTTTTGTATTTTTAGTAGAGACGAGGTTTCACCCTGTTGGTCAGGCTGGTCTCGAGCTCCTAACCTCGTGATCCACCCACCTCGGCCTCCCAAAATGCTGGGATTACAGGCGTGAGCCACCAGGCCCTGCTGGAAAAGTTCATTTTTAAATGAGGAATAATACCCACTGCTGGCTTGTGAGTATTAACGTGAATATACATAAAGCAGTGTTTCCCAACCTCAGTGCTACTGATATTTGGGCCAGATAATTCTTCATCGTGAAGGCTGTCCATGTTGTGTATTGTAGGTTGTTTACAAGCTTCTCTGACTTCTACCCATTTAGATGCCGGTAGCAACTCATGTCTGGCCCCTAACCAGTTGTGACAACTGAAACCTGTCTCCAGACATGGTTAAATGTCTTTGAGGGGTTGAGAAGCATTGATGTGAAGTGTTGTGCTAATAGTAGATGACAAATAACTGGTAGTTAGGCATGATAAGGTTTTGTGAGTATATTGCATGCAGCATAGTGGTTAACAGATGCAGCCAAATAATGTCTCTAATGACCTGTGTTTTCCCATTCCTTTTTTCGATTCAGAAAATTTCTCAGCCAACATTTTTCAAACATTTATTGTCTTCTATTCTGTCAATATTTCTCTCTAGTATGCCAATTAAATGAATGTTGAAATTTTTTGTGTGTCTCCCATACTGCTTAACCTCACATATCTTTCTCTGTATCCCACCATATTGTGTTCTGAATGATTTCTGCCAAGCTCTTTTCCATTTAGGGGTTCTCTTCTCAGGGAATTCTTTTATCTTAGCTGAGTAAGTTTTTTTAATTGCAATGAATATAATTTTTATTTTAAAAATTTGGTTGTTTTCCACATCTGCCTTCTTTAATATTCTTTCTTTTCTTTCTAATGTTGCTTAATTTTTATTCCCTTCTTTGGATATCATAAAATAACAATAATATTTTAGTCTTTTAGATTACTCTGTTGTTGATGATCCCTCAGTCTCTGCTGTTTTTTTAAATTAATTAATTTATTTATTATACTTTAAGTTCTAGGGTACATGTGCACAATGTGCAGGTTGGATACATAGGTATACATGTGCCATGTTGGTGTGCTGCACCCATCAACTCATCATTTAGGTTAGGTATTTCTCCTAATGCTATCCCTTCCCCAGCCCCTGACCCCCTGACAGGTCCCAGTGTGTGATGTTCCCCGCCCTGTGTCCAGGTGATCTCATTGTTCAATTGCCACCTATGAGTAAGAACATGCAGTGTTTGGTTTTCTGTCCTTGTGATAGTTTGCTCAGAATGATGGTTTCCAGCTTCATCCATGTCCCTGCAAAGGACATGAACTCATCCTTTTTTATGGCAGCATAGTATTCCGTGGGGTATATGTGCCACATTTTCTTTATCCAGTCTATCATTGATGGACATTTGGATTAGTTACAAGTCTTTGCTATTGTGAATGGTGCCGTAATAAACGTAAGTGTACATGTGTCTTTATAGTAGCATGATTTGTAATCCTTTGGGTATATACCCAGTAATGGGATTGCTGGGTCAAATGGTATTTTTAGTTCTAGATCCTTGAGGAATGCCCACACTGTCTTCTACAATGGTTGAACCAATTTACACTCCCACCAACAGTGTAAAAGCGTTCCCATTTCTCCACTTCCTCTCCAGCATCTATTGATTCCTAACATTTTAATGATTGCCACTCTAACTGGTGTGAAGTGGTATCTCATTGTGGTTTTGATTTGCGTTACTCTGATGACCAGTGATGATGAACATTTTTTCATGTGCCTGTTGGCTGCATAAATGTCTTCTTTTGAGAAGTGACTGTTCATGTCTTTGCCCACTTTTTGCTGGGGTTGTTTGCTTTTTTTCTTGTAAATTTGTTTGAGTTCTTTGTAGATTCTGGATATTAGCCCTTTGTTAGATGGGTAGATTGCAAAAATTTTCTCCCATTCTATACGTTGCCTATTCATTCTGATGGTAGTTTCTTTTGCTGTGCAGAAGCTCTTTAGTCTAATTAGATCCCATGTGTCTATTTTGGCTTTTGTTGTCATTGCTTTTGGTGTTTCAGTCATGAAGTCCTTGCCCATGCCTATGTCCTGAATGGTATTGCCTAGGTTTTCTTCTAGGGTTTTTATGGTTTTGGGTCTAACATGTAAGTGTTTAATCAATCTTGAATTAATTTTTATATAAGGTGTAAGGAAGATATCCAGTTTCAGCTTTCTACATATGGCTAACCAGTTTGCCTAGCACCATTTATTAAATAGGGAATCCTTTCCCCATTTCTTGTTTTTGTCAGGTTTGTCAAAGATCAGATGGTTGTAGATGTGTGGTATTATTTCTGAGGCCTCTGTTCTGTTCCATTGGTCTGTATCTCTGTTTTGGTACAAGTACCATGCTGTTTTGGTTACTGCAGCCTTGTAGTATAATTTGAAGTCAGGTAGTGTGATGCTTCTAGCTTTGTTCTTTTTGCTTAGGATTATCTTGGAAATGCAGGCTCTTTTTTCGTTCCATATGAACTTTAAAGTCGTTTTTTCCAATTCTGTGAAGAAACTCATTGGCAGCTTGATGGGGATGGCATTGAATCTATTAATTCCTTTAGGCAGTATGGCCATTTTCACAATATTGATTATTCCTATCCATGAGCATGGAATATTGTTCCATTTGTTTGTGTCCTCTTTTATTTCGTTGAGCAGTGGTTTGTAGTTCTTCTTGAAGAGGTCCTTCACATCCCTTGTAAGTTGGATTCCTAGGAACTTTATTCTCTTTGTAGCAATTATGAATGGGAGTTCACTCATGATTTGGCTCTCTGTCTGTCTGTTATTGTTGTATAGGAATGCCTGTGATTTTTGCACATTGATACTGTAACCTGAGACTTTGTTGAAGTTGTTTATCGGCTTAAGGAGATTTTGGGCTGAGACAATGAGGTTTTCTAAATACACAATCATGTCATCTGCAAACAGGGACAATTTCTCATTTTCTAATTGAATACCCTTTCTTTCTTTCTCTTGCCTGATTGCCCTGGCCAGAACTTCCAACACTATGTTGAATAGGGGCGGTGAGAGAAGCATTCCTTGTCTTGTTCCAGTTTTCAAAGGGAATGCTTCCAGTTTTTGCCCATTCAGTATGATATTGGCTGTGGGTTTGTCATAAATAGCTCTTATTATGTTGAGATACGTTCCATCAATACCTAGTTTATTGAGAGTTTTTAGCACGAAGTGCTGTTGAATTTTGTCGAAGGCCTTTTCTGCATCTATTGAGATAATCATGTGGTTTTTGTCATTGGTTCTGTTTATGTGATGGATTACATTTATTGATTTTTGTATGTTGAACCAGCCTTGCATCCCAGGGATGAAGCCTGCTTGATCGTGGTGGAAAAGCTTTTTGATGTGCTGCTGGATTCAGTTTACCATTATTTTATTGAGGATTTTCGCATTGATGTTCATCAGGAACATTGGTGAAAATTCTCTTTTTTTGTTGTGTCTCTGCCAGGCTTTGGTATCAGGATGATGTTGGCCTCATAAAATGAGTTAGGGAGGATTCCCTCTTTTTCTATTGATTGGAATAGTTTCAGAAGGAATGGGACCAGCTCCTTTTGCACCTCTGGTAGAATTCGGCTGTGAATCCGTCTGGTCCTGGACTTTCTTTGGTTGGTAAGCTATTAATTATGACTCAATTTCACAGCCTGCTATTGGTCTATTCAGAGATTCAATTTCTTTCTGGTTTAGTCTTGGAAGAGTGTATGTGTCCAGGGATTTATCAATTTCTTCTAGATTTTCCAGTTTATTTGCATAGAATAACATAGAATATTTGTTTATAATATTCTCTGATGGTAGTTTGTATTTCTGTGCGATCGGTGGTGATATCCCCTTTATCATTTTTTATTGCATCTATTTGATTCTTCTCTCTTTTCTTCTTTATTAGTCTTGCTAGTGGTCTATCAGTTTTATTGATCTTTTCAAAAAACCAGCTCCTGGATTCATTGATTGTTTTGAAGGTTTTTTTATCTCTATCTCCTTCAGTTCTGCTCTGATCTTAATTATTTCTTGCCTTCTGCTAGCTTTTGAATTTGTTTGCTCTTGCTTCTCTAGTTCTTTTAATTGTGATGTTAGGGTGTTCATTTTAGATCTTTCCTGCTTTCTCTTGTGGGCATTTAGCGCTATAAATTTCCCTCTACACACTGCTTTAAATGTGTCCCAGAGATTCTGGTACGTTGTGTCTTTGTTCTCATTGGTTTCAAAGTACATCTTTATTTCTGCCTTCATTTTGTTATTTCGTTATTTGCCCAGTAGTCATTCAGGAGCAAGTTGTTCAGTTTCCATGTAGTTCTGTGGTTTTGAGTCAGATTCTTAATCCTGATTTCCAATTTGATTGCACTGTGGTCTGAGAGACAGTTTGTTGTGATTTCTGTTCTTTCACATTTGCTGAGGAGTGCTTTACTTCTAATTATGTGGTCAATTTTAGAATAAGTGCGATGTGGTGCTGAGAAGAATGTGTATTCTGTTGATCTGGGATGGAGAGTTCTTTAGATGTCTATTAGGTCTGCTTGTTGCAGAGCTGAGTTCAGGTGCTGGATATCCTTGTTAACCTTCTGTCTCGTTGATGTGTTTAATCTTGACAGTGGGGTGTTATAAGCTTCCCATTATTATTGTGTGGGATTCTCAGTCTCTTGTAGGGCTCTAAGGACTTGCTTTATGAATCTGGGTGGTCCTGCATTGGGTAGATATATATTTAGGATAGTTAGCTCTTCTTGTTGAATTGATCCCTTTACGATTATGTAATGGCCTTCTTTGTCTCTTTTGATGTTTGTTGGTTTAAAGTCTGTTTTATCAGAGACTAGGATTGCAACCCCTCCTTATTTTTGCTTTCCATTTGCTTGGTAGGTCTTCCTCCATCCCTTTATTTTGAGCCTATGTGCATCTTTGCATGTGAGATGGGTCTCCTGAATACAGCACATTGATGGGTCTTGACTCTTTATCCAATTTGCCAGTCTGTGTCTTTTTATTGGGACATTTAGCTCATTTACATTTAAGGTTAATATTGTTATGTGTGAATTTGATCCTGTCATTATAATGTTCGCTGGTTATTTTGCCTGTTAATTGATGCAGTTTCTTCCTAGCATTGATGGTCTTTACAATTTGGCATGTTTTTCCAGTGGCTGGTACTGGTTGTTTCTTTCCATGTTTAGTGCTTCATTCAGTAGCTCTTGTAAGGCAGGCCTAGTGGTGACAAAAATCTCTCAACATTTGCTTGTCTGTAAAGGATCTTATCTCTCTTTCACTTATAAAGCTTAGTTTGGCTGGATATGAAATTCTGGGTTGAAAATTCTTTTCTTTAAGAATGTTGAATATTGGCCCCCACTCTCTTCTGGCTTGTAGAGTTTCTGCTGAGAGATCCGCTGTTAGTTTGATGGGCTTCCCTTTGTGAGTAACTTGAGCTTTCTCTCTGGCTGCCCTTACCACTTTTTCCTTCATTTTAACCTTGGTGAATCTGACAATTATGTGTCTTGGGGTTGCTCTTCTCAAGGAGTATCTTTGTGATGTTCTCTGTATTTCCTGAATTTGAATGTTGGCATGCTTTGCTAGGTTGGGGAAGTTCTCCTGGGTAATATACTGAAGAGTGTTTTCCAACTTGGTTCCATTCTCCCCATCACTTTCAGGTACACCAATCAAACGTAGATTTGGTCTTTTCGCATAGTACCATATTTCTTGGAGTCTTTGTTCATTTCTTTTTACTCTTTTTTCTCTAAACTTCTCTTCTTGCTTTATTTTATTAATTTGATCTTCAATCACTGATACCCTTTCTTGCATTTGATCGAATTGGCTATTGAAGCTTGTGTATGCATCATAAAGTTCTCATGTCATGGTTTTCAGCTCCATAGGGTCATTTAAGGTCTTCTCTACACTGTTTATTCTAGTTAACCATTCATCTAATCTTTTTTCAAGGTTTTTAGCTTCCTTGTGATAGGTTCGAACATCCTCCTGTAGCTAGGAGATGTTTGTTGTTACTGACCTTCTGAAGCCTGCTTCTGTCAAGTCATCAACATCATTCTCCATCCAGCTTTGTTCCATTGTTGGCATGGAGCCGCAATTCTTTGGAGGAGAAGAGGCTCTCTGGTTTTTAGAATTTTCAGCTTTTCTGCTCTGGTTTCTTCCCATCTTTGTGGTTTTATCTACCTTTCGTCCTCGATGTTGGTGACCTACAGATGAGGTTTTGGTGTAGATGACCTTTTTTTTTTTGATGTTGATGATACTCCTTTCTGTTTGTTAGTTTTCCTTCTAACAGTCAGGTCCCTCAGCTTCAGGTCTGTTGGAGTTTGCTGGAGGTCCCCTTCAGATCCTGCTTGCCTGGGTATCACCAGCAGAGGCTGCAGAACAGCAAATATTTCAGAACAGCAAATATTGCTGCCTGATCTTTCCTCTGGAAACTTCATCCCAGAGGGGCAGCCGCCTATGTGAGGTGTCCGTTGGCCCCTACTTGGAGGTGTCTCCTAGTTAGGTGACACAGGGGTTAGGGACCCACTTGAGGAGGCAGTCTCTTTGTTCTCAGAGCTCAAACGCTGTGCTGCGAGAACCACTGGTCTCTTCAGAGCTGTCAGCCAGGGATGTTTAAGTCTGCAGAAGTTGTCTGCTGCCTTTTGTTCAGCTATGCCCTGCCCACAGAGGTAGAGTCTAGAGGCAGTAGGCCTTGTTGAGCTGTGGTGGGCACTGCCCAGTTCGAGCTTCCCAGACACTTTGTTTACCTTCTCAAGCCTCAGCAATGCAGACACACCTCCCCCAGCCAGGCTGCCACCTCACAGTTTGATCTTAAACTGCTGCGCTAGCAGTGAGCAAGGCTCCATGGGTGTGGGACCCACTGAGCCAGGCACGGGAGAGAATCACCTTGTTTGCTGGTTGCTAAGACCTTGGGAAAAGTGCAGTATTTGGGCAAGAGTGTCCCGTTTTTCCAGGTATAGTCTGTCATGGCTTCCCTTTGCTAGGAAAGGGAAATTCCCTGACACCTTGCCCTTTCTGGATGAGGCAATGCCCCGCCCTGCTTCAGCTTGCCCTCCATGGGCAGCACCCACTGTCCAACCAGTCCCAGTAAGATGAACCAGGTACCTCAGTTGGAAATGCAGAAATCACCTGTTTTCTGCATCAATCATGCTGGGAGCTGCAGACCAGAGCTGTTCCTATTCAGTCATCTTGGAACACCCCCTGGTCTCTGCTGACTATTTATGACAATGTATTTTCTTATGTACTTTATAATTTTTGTCAGCTCATTTTTGAAGGGATTATTTACTTTTGTGGTTTTATATGTAGAGTTGTCCCTATTAATAATTTCATAGTTACTTCTGAGGTAGACTTAGATATTCACTCATTCTGGATGTGTTTTATGTTAGTTTTTTAGCTCAAGGCCTCCATGCAAGTAATGAAAGAATTTGTGTCTCACATACTTATGAGATGTAAGCTGGGAGATATTATTTCCTGAGTTAGATTTTTTGCATTCAAGGCTCAGGGTAGATAGCTCATTTTTGTGTTATTTCCTTAAACATGAGTCTTTTTCAAAGATATTTACCTATTTGACTTCTGATTTTATTCAGAGACCCTAATATCAATTTCTTATTTGTATATTAATACCTCCGACACTGTCTTAGTCTGCTTTGTGTTGTTATAACAGAATACCACAGACTAGGTAATTTACAATGAACAGAAATTTATCTGGCTCACTGTTCTGGAGGCTGAGAAGTCCAAGAGCATGGTGCCAGCATCTGGCAAGGGTTTTTGGGCTGCATGATGGGCAGAGGTGTAAGGACAAGAAAGGGTGAGAGCAAGAGAGAAAGAAGGCCTAGCTCACTTTTATAACAGTCCTCCCTGTGATAAGCTACTCCTACAATAATGACATTAATCCTTTCATGTGGGCAGAACCCTAATGACCTAATCATCTCTTACTGGGCCATATATCCCAACACTGTTGCACTGGGGTTTAAGTTTCTAACACATAAACTTTGAGGAATGCAGTCAAATATAGTAGACACTAACAATTCCATTATACTAATCTGACTTCGATACCCTGTTACAACTGTGTATCTGCTTTTTATTTCTGGTAACAACTGTGTATCTGCTTTTTATTTCTGGTACCTGCAGAATAATTATGTTTCTTGATTTTGATCTTTACTATTTATTTACTTTTTAAAACGAAACCTAGATTTTTGACCTTTGGCCAAAGGATACACAATTTCAGTTGGATAGGAGAAATAAGTTCAAGAGGCCTGTTATACATCATCGGGTGACTATGGTTAATAGCAATATGATTTATGCTTAACAATAGCTAAGACAGTAGATTTTAAGTGTTCCCACCCCAAAAAGGTAAGTGTATAAGGTAATATGTATGGTAATTAACCTGATTTATCCATTTCACGATATATACATATATAAAAACTAAAACATAAATATTTGAAACTGCTTTCTTTTTTCAAATCTAGAATTTGTTTTTGTAGTAGTAGAGATGTTGGTTTCCTATGTCAGCTCAGCCTACCATCTTGACAAATGTTCTTATTTAATCTTAATCAACCTCAGTTTTCTTATCTGTAATACTGAGATAAAGACGGCATCTACATTGTATGGTTGTCATGAAGATTAAATGAGATAACAAATTTAAAACACTTATTTACTTAACACATAATAATTGCTTAGTGCATTATATTATCATGTAAATCAGCTGCTATTATCATGTAAATAATGTACATCAGCCAAATTTCAGATACTCAATAATTTATCACTATAATCTATAATTTTGGTTATTAGTACGGGTCCTCATCACAGATCCATTCATGATTGGGAACTATATCAAGAATTCGGAAGACCTCCAAAGCTATCCAAGTATCTCTATAATCTACAAGTCACAGTTGTTCTGGGAATCACTGAAATAAATACTTTGAGGATAGTGGTTTTGCCTTCAACTGGACATTTGGCAATGTTTGGGAGGCATTTTTGATAATCATGATTTGTGGGGCAGTAAGCTAATGGCATCTAGTGGGTAGAAGTAAGTGGTGCTGTTAAACATCCTATGATGCACAGTACCGCCTACTACAACGAAGAATTACCTAGCCCAAAATTTCAGTGGTGCTGAGGTTGAGAAATCCTGAATTAGGTTATCAAACCTCTTCATGTTTCAAATTCAGTTTATTTTTAAACTATGTATTTCAAAAAGATTGTGAGTTGTATTGTTCGCTGAATTAATAGTAGAATGTTAATTGTAAGATGGTGAAAAAGGACATCAATCTGGTTCAGTGGAGATTTTCACATAACCAAAGATTTATTTGGCATTCAAAGGAGTAGAGCAGTTACCAAATTTACATTTCTATGCATCAAAGAACAAAAATGAAAATATTAATGGAAACTACACAATAATAATATCAATAATGCAACAACTCACATACAGACACTTACACATACAAATAAACAATAGCCATACACATGAAAGTCAATGGAGTTAGAGTGAGACTTTCAGAGACAATGTGAAATTAGCTAGGGACATTTAAATCCTGGCATAGATAGCATCTAACATTTATACTGTTAAAATTTCTGGATTTGTTATGAATATAAAATTGAGTTCCTCCAGGAATCTCTCTCTCTTTCCTAACTCTCTGAAGTCTCTTTTTAAAAGTCTTTTCACTATATTTTAATTTTCTATCTTTGTATCTCTCTCCTTTTCTAGACATATTTAAGGGCAAATATTTTTTATTGACAGCATTAATCATGGAGCTTGATACATAGAAGACACTCAATAAATGTTTGAGTTAAAGAATGAATAAGTTAATGATTAACGCCTGCCTGGGTTTACCCATATTTATAGCGATATTTAAGGATACACACCAACTAAGGTAGGCATCAGAGAATGCATTGAGTAGCTACAAAATGGAATTGAAAATGCAAGGATAAATGGAAGCCCACCCTCAGATGACATGATAGGGTTGTGCAGGATTGGAAAACAATGTCAACAAACTAAAAATCTTGATGTAAAGCAATCTAAAATGAAATTTAAACAAAGACTGAAGTAATTCCTGTTGTCTCAGAATCAGATGAACACCACTAGGCTCTGCAAATAGCAATGGCAGTCCTAAAGCCAAGAACACACTTTGCTTATGTGTATGCTGGTGGTGTCTTGGGTTTATAATTATGTGAGCCAACCAACCTGGCTTCTCCCAGTCAGATTAACACAGCATCCAGCATATTGTACTTTCTATAAAATAGATATACATGTTTAAATATCAGCATCAAACCTCGAATGAACAAATCATCTATTGCCACTATTTGTATGCTCAATTTAGGAAAAGCTGTAATATCAACCTAGATATAGAGAAATACACACTTAGTGGAAACATTTTTTGTCTGTTCAAATAATTTTTAACCTTTTCCAATGATTTTTACAGTTCTGATATTTTGTGCCTTCTTTAATGACAATGACATAATATATTCTGGCTTAAGATGCTGTCATAGGTTCATCTGGAGATGTTTTCTTTGTCTTATAGATGAGGAAACTGAGCCTTAAAAAGATGAAGCAATTGACCCCAGACATAACAACTAGAAAGTGACGAAACAGAGATTGAAGCCCAGGTCTTTCTGGCTCTGTATCTTGGCATTGTCTCCTGTGCCTAGTGTTTACCAAATTTCCAGTCTTTTGACCAATTTCTCCATATTGGGACTTTGCATTTTCCACTTTTAGTTATTCGCTGCAAAACTTACTTGAATATAAAAGTTTCCATTTTAAATTAGAATAATTCAGAAATTACACTATCCAACACTGTACTATGCTCTATATAGTATAGAAGAAAGTGCTGTCTTTCCTAAGATAATTTTGTTCCTTTCATGAATGCTTGGACAAATGTACAGATAGTTCATTTGATAATCAACCAAAAGTATCTCTTTCAAATTCTTTTATTTTAAAATTGCAAGTAAAATATAGATATATTATTGTAAAACATTCAAATGACATAGAAAAAGCAAAATCCTCTCCCATTTTTAGTCCCATCTCCAGAAGCAGCCACCTGAGCCAGTTATTAATCTAGATTCCTCAGCAACTAATCCACCTCCCCTTACTCTGCTTTTGATGTGCAGCTGGGCTGCGACTCCGCCAACAATATCCCCAGATTGCTTTACCAGGTGGCTTCCTGGAAGGTTTTTTTCCAGCAGGAAGTGGGAGGAGGGGAGAAGGGACTTCCCAGCTTTTTCCCATTCCTGTCAGTGTTAGTTTCACCAGTGGAATTTGCCCCAGTCTCTATGTCCTTTTCACAACCCCAGAACCTTCCTTAGGGAATCCTCAGAAGTGCAGCTGAAACAGATGGGGCTCCCTCCACAAATGTCTGAGCACACTCCTCTGGGGCCTCCTTTATATGTCTAGATTCCTGGAACCCCGCGTTTTCCTTTTTGTTTTCCCAGACCTAGGATGGTAGCTCTTTCCTGAAGTTACTTTCTCTGGTTTCCCTCAGTGTTTCTGCTGTATTCTCCCAGTCCTCTAATTCTTGTGTTAAATCTCCTCTGTTTGCAATGTAATAAATTATTTTTCTACAAGTCCTGACTGAACTCTGACAGATATACCACCACAATCATATAGACTTACACCCGTACACATAGTTTTCTTTCTATTTTTATTTCCAATTTGATATTTTGTGATTTTTCTAAACGGTTATTTCTATATACAAAGAAAGTGAAGTGTGGTAATATTAGAAAAACGTAGTAAGTACAAAGCTGTGAAAGAGAAGATAATATTGCTGCTGATAGATGCAGGCTTTCAGAAGAAGAAAAGCTGAATGGAGTTTCCAGGTCATAGTCTGACTTTATCTTCCTTGAGTTTCCAGGCACTCGTTTTGGGAAGGTAAGTAGACAGGGTTACAAATTAGTCCTGGGAGATGTAGGCTCACCACAATGGGTTATCTAGGGTTGTATTGATCCAGCTACTAGTTGTTTAGTAGGAATACAGTCAGGGGTTGTGGGCTGTTCTGCGTTTTCTGATGTGAAGTTTACCTGAGCCAGCTTCTAGGTCTCAGAAGTGTGCCAAAGCAGAACTTCTCTGAGGGTTCCATGAATGTTCTCAGGTGATCCAGTCAGAAGGGAAAGAAGAAAAGGGCAGGAACTTCACCAGCACATGTTCCATCAAGTCATCTTAGTGCATGGCCCATCAAGTCATCCTAGTAATGACTGCATGATACTCAGTAACTTCTGCGTGCATGCCTCGGACCTGGTCTGGATACTCTCTAAGGCAGCTGTCTTCCTTGAGTCTTCATTCACCACTATCCTGAAAATTCCCTTTGCTTCTCTCTTTGTTGAGGTTTCCATTTCTATATTCCATAACTTCCTTTTTCTCGGATTATTCCCTCTGTTTAGTGGGGCATCTTTCAGTAGCTTCTCGAGAAATGATGCATGAGAAATAAATATATCTCAGATATTGATTATCCAGGAATAATTTTATTCTACTCTCACATTTAATTGATAGTTTGTTCAAGATAGAATATAGATTGGAAATAATTGTTCTTCATAATTTTGATGACATTTTCCACTATTTTTTAGTGTCCAGTATTGCCGTGAGAGATCTGAGCCATTCTGATTTCTATTCTTTTCATATGAGTTGTTCTTCCTCTCAGAAAGCTTGTGGAATCTTCTCTTTTCTTCCAATGTTCTGAAATTTTATATGTGCCTCTATGTGAATCTATTTGTGTGGATTGTGGGCCCTTTGAGTTTTGGAGACTCATGTCTTGAGTTCTGAAAAATTTTCTTGAATTATTTATTCAATGATTTCCTTTTTTCCATTTTTATCCAATTTTCTTTCCTGGAACTCTTATTACAGTATACCTTTTTTTTTCTAATTTTTAAATATTTTATGTTCTATTTTCCACTTTTTTTTTTTAACTCTACTTCTGTGAGATTTTCTCTGCCTTCTGAGTCATTCTTTCTTTTCCGTCTCTGTCCTTGGCTATTTCTGAAGAGATCATTAAATACACCATTTCCTGTGCCCCAATGGCCTTGTCAGCTTGCTTCTTGCCTCTAGAAAGTTGAGGCCCTTGAGGTCCTTTTACATCTTGAACAGGCTCACGCACTTTTAGGTTAGAGAGTGGCTCTCTTGAATAGTCAGCATTCACAAACACTAGAATGAATTTTTATGTATTTGATTCCATTTTCTTATGCATGAAAAAACTACATGCACAATTATTTTGAAGACCTGCCTGTCTCTCTAGAGACAGTTTACAGGTTCTAGCATATCAGGCTTGTGTGGGATTATAGTCTTAAAGTCCATTGTCTATGGACTTTGAGTGTTGTTTTAAAGCGTTTTAAAGCCATTGTGATTCCCATTTCTTTACATACAGGTTTTCTTCTTTCTTCTCTAGAAATTTGTGAAATCTCCTCTTTGTCTCCCATGTTCTACAAATGTGCATTCTTGACTCTCTGCTAAGAATGAAGCTCCAAATCAACTTTTCTGTGGGATTCACTTGGACGTTCCATAGGCAGGTTAAACACCACTTGTCAAAAACATGTCTTCCTCCTGTCTTTGACTTGTACCCTGCTCCTTTGCCTGTATTCCAGCTATTCTTTATTTCTACTGCCATCTATCATTTATCTAGGGCTAACACTAGGTCTCACTCTTGGCTTCTCTGTACCCCTCATTGCTCATATACTCTTAGGACCATAATCTGATTATTTCTATGTTTGCCTACAAATTTGTTGAATTTTTGTCTCTTCTTGTTTAACTGCTATAAACTGTAAACCCCTCTCTCCTTGACTACTGTAACAACCTCCTCGTGGATGATTCTGCTACTTGACTTGCACTCTTAGCAAAGTTGCTGGTTATTCATCTAAATAGAACTCTGACCTTCACCTTTGCTTACAAGCCTTCAAACTTCTGACTGTTTACAAACTGAAATAGAAGCTCCTCAACAAGACACTTGAGGACTTCCATGAACGGATTCCTACCTACCTACCTACCTGTCTCAGTCTACTTAGGTGTGATGGTTAATATTAGGGGTCAACTTGATTGGATTGATGGATGCCTAGTTAGCTGGTATTCTATTGTTCTGGGTATGTCTGTGAGGGTGTTGCCAGAGAAGACTGACTTTGAGTCAGTGGCCTGGGAGAGGAAGGCCTACCCTAATTGTGGGTGGGCACCATCCAATTAGCTGCCAGCGTAGTTAGAATAAAGCAGGCAGAAGCAAGTGGGATAACTTTGTTTGCTGAGTCTTCTGGCTCTGTTTTTCTTCTTTCCATGCTGGATGCTTACTTCCATTCCTCCTACCCGTGGACACTGGACTCCAAATTCTTCAGTCTTTGAACTCTGGGACTTGCACCAGGAGCTTCCGGGAGGCCCTCAGACCTTTGGCTGCAGACTGAAGTCTGCACTGTCGACTTCCCAGATCTTGAGGCTTTTGGACTTGGAGCCACTTCTGGCTTCTCTCTTCCCCAGATGGCAGATGGCCTATCATGGGATTTTGCCTTGGAATCATGTGAGCCAGTTCTTTCTAATAGACTCCCTTTCATATATATACATATCCTACTGGTTTTGTCCCTCTGGGGAGCCATAACTAATATATCAGGCTATAACCAAATACCATAGACTGGGCAGCTTAAACAATAGACATTACCTCTCAGTATTTTAGAGGTTGGAAGTCTTAGATCAGGGTGCCAACAAGGTCAAGTTCTGGTGAGGACTTGCTTCATGGTTTACAGATGGCTACCCTCTTGCTGTCTCCTCATACATCAGAGAGAACTCCACCCTCATGACCTAATTATCTCCCAAAGGTCCCACCTCCTAATACCTAATACCAAAATTCAACATATGAATTTTGAAGGGATACAAATATTCAGTCCATAGCAATACCTCTTCTTCTTTATGTCCTCCAATTTAGTGCTTATCATGCATTATAATTTACACTTAGGAAATTTGCAACCATGCGTTTGTCTCAACAAACCTCATACTGTTCCACACTTTGTATATTTGTTCATGTTTTTTCTTCTACCTTGAATGCCCACACTCCCATTCATCACATGCATATTGTTAGAATTGAACTCAGGCATTTCTCTAGCAAGCTTATTCTCAACCCCAAAATTGGATCAATTTTCTTTTTCTTTTGATCCCTTAGTACCCCAGGTACACGTGTAGCTCAGGAAAGGCCCTATTATATTGCCTTTATCTGTATGTGATGTTCTTCTCATCTAGATTTTAAGCTCCTCAAGTACAGAGATTATATTGTTTATGTTTCTATAGCTAGTAATGCAGTGTCTGGCTCATGGCAGACACTCAAAAAAGATTGTTACTAAACGAACTAAATATATTATTTTACTCATGTTGTTAATTTATGTTAACTACCCCAAACTTTTTGAACATTTTGCTCGTATCTATGCCTGTAGTATATTTTCATTTTCTGTGTTGAGACACTTCATGTCCATGTTATAAATTCAAAACAGTTTTGACATCAACACTTTTTTTATAGTCTCAACTTCACATTTATAGCATGCATAAATTTATATAGTGAGACTAACAGGTCCCATTGCAGACATTAGAAAATTGTACTTAGGCTTTCGTAGTAGGGCATTATCCCAGTGGATTCTCAAATATTTACTGATGGCTCAGTGAGAAGAGCTTAGATATGGGGGAGTGGGTAGAGTATTGTGTCAAAGGGTAGTTGCTGATATCAAGGCTAAATTGTGAAGCTTCTGAAATGTTTGTATTATTTCTACCCTATAGAACTGGTTTTGGAGAATTGAATTATTAGACATCAATAGTTCTTAAAGTATATCCAAAGAGATGACAGCAGGCAAGAGACCATCTTCTGGCAAGAGTGAAAGGAAAGTGAATCACTTTAGAAAGTAAGTAATGTGTGGAAATGCTTTTTCAATCTGAAGGTGGTGCACGATTGTTTACTCTTGAAGTCACTATGTTTGTTCCTAGGGCCAGTTTGAAAGTTAATTGCCTGTATCAGCTCTACCAGATTACTAGGCCTGCCATATTCTCCCACGACTCAACACCAACAAATTTCATATGCCATTTGTCATGGACTCTAGCAGCTATTGTTTCTGGCTAAAAGGTAACTTTGTCTCATATTGCTCTCCTCTCATCCTATTTTTGAACAGACCCAGCTATCTCTCTATAAGTGTAACTTAGGCCTGACGAAACTTAGTTCTGTTCAGAATAACCTTTCCGGTGAGGATCCAGGCAGAGCCAATCAAATAATCCTTCCCTGGGATGTATATATGGATGGTGGAGAGGGACAGTATCTTTTCAGTGAGTTTTTAAGGTAGGGCTTTTTGAGTTGCTTCTGTTCAAATTTCTTGGTTGCATTGAGGAAATATACTGATCATTTTGTGATAACATAGAGTAATACACAAAGAAAATCAAGGTTGAGAGATAGGGCAGGTGAGAGAGAGCATCAGGTGTATTACTCGATTCCAATGTGTCTGAATCTAGTAACCTCTGAACTCATCAGGTCCAGTAACTAATTCAGTGTTTGCTGCTTATACTATTTTTAGTTGTTTCTCTTCCCTTTAACCTGAACATGTACTCACAAACACACCAGTCTTTTTTTGTTTTTCTTTTTTGTTTTTTGTGACACAGAGTCTTGCTCTGTCGCCCAGGCTGGAGTGCAGTGACATGATCTTGGCTCACTGCAAACTCCACCTCCTGGGTTCACGCCATTCTCCTGCCTCAGCCTCCTGAGTAGCTGGGACTATAGGTGCGTGCCACCACACCCAGCTATTTTTTTTTTTTTTTTTGTATTTTTAGTAGAGACGGGGTTTCACCGTGTTAGCCAGGATGGTCTTGATCTCCTGACCTCATGATCCACCCGCCTTGGCCTCCCAAAGTGCTGGGATTACAGGCGTGAGCCACCGCACCCGGCCCATATCAATCTTTTCCAGGATGTTTTGGCCACCAATCGCCCTTACCTCATTCCTTTTTCTTGGAAAAAGCATTTTCCACATATTACTTGCTTTCTAAAATGATTCGCTTTCCTTTCACTCTTGCCAGAAGATGGCCTCTCACTTGCTGTCATCTCTTTGGAGATCTACGTTAAGAACTATTAATGTCTAATATTTCACTTCTTCAAAACCAGCTTTATAAGATATAAATAATACAGACATTCCAGAAGCTTCACAATTTAGCCTTGACATCAGCAACTACCCTTTGACACAATACTCTACCCATCTCCCCATATCTAAGCTCTTCTCACGGAGCCATCAGTAAATATTTGAGAATCCACTGGGGTAATGCCTACTATGAAAGCCTAAGTACTATTTCATTTCCTAATCACATGACAGTTTGGTGGTTCAATACAGGTGCACTGAAAACAAATGAGTTTGAGTTTGAATCTTGGCTCCTCTACTTATTAGCTGTGTAATCTTAGGCAAGTTGCTTAACCTCTTTGAGCTTATTTCTATAGAAATAAAATGAGGGAATTAGTTGTATCCACTTTTTGGGGATTTTGTGAGGATTAAATGAGCTAGTTCATGTGAAGTGTTTAGAACAGAGCCTGACACCAGCTAGTTGTAGAGGAGGTGTCAGCTCTTTTAATATAATGCTCTGAAAAAGAAGAAAAATCAAAATATTTGTGTTGTCTTTATTGTCTATTTAAAATTATTTTCTTTTGAGGGATAAAGACCTTACCTTTATCAATTACGTACCTAGCATAATCTCATGTTCATGGTAAGCATTTCCCTGGCTTACCTATTTCCACTTCACACTGTCAGTAGAAATCTGTCATTCTCAGTTTTATTGCTGAATTGTCTGCCTTGATTTATTTCTTGGTACACTTAACTTCACTTTTGACCTCAATATTTTATGTTTGACTCAAGGCTCTCATTTGATGGTCCTTTTTCTCTTCTTGACTATAATTTTTATTCTACTTCTTGTGAAGTTATTTCAACTCACCACCCCTTTCACAAAACCCTTCTTGAGCAAAGCTCCTATTAGCTTTAGCCAAGCACTGTGAGCAAGATTGGAACAGTATTTGGTGAGTATTTATGGTTAAGAAATTACAGAACATACCCAAAGAGTAATATTCCAAGCTCATAGTGAAAGGAAGTTGACTACAAACTGATTGTATGACCCAGTACAGGCTTCTGAAATTTGTTTTGCTTATCACAGTAGGTTATTCTCTGGCTGGTATCTTCTTCAACCAATAATTTCTTTTGTGCAAGTAATTCGGAAACATTTTTATATGAAAGCAAACAAGCATATATTCTTAAATACATAGAAAAGTTTGGATAATACTCACTTGAATTCTTTGGGTATTTAGGCCCATGGACTCACATGTCTTGTGAGTCTAAGTGATGGTACATAAGCTACTGCTGTCTGTCATTAAACATACCTCTGCAGAAACATTTGAGAAGATGACAGAATAGTACAATTTCCTTTGCCAATGCTAGATGGGGTTAATGTTCACAACAGCCAAAACTTGATACTAGCTACCACTTTGGAACACTTATTATATGTTCAAAACTCTGCTACATACTTTAAAATAACATATAATTTAATATTCACAGCAAGTCTATTCTTCAGAAGAGAAAACTGAATCTTAAGAATTTAAATAACTTGAATAAGATCTCACAACTATTCTGTTTTGGGGCATAGACTCAAAACCAGTCTGTAAAGCTCTAAAGTGCTTTTTAATTACTACAGTGCATAGCCTATGCAGAATCATTTGAAATAATCTCATTAAAGATGAGAATTTTCTGAATAATTAAAAATAGTAGCTTCTATTAATAACAGCCAGCTTGAAGTTTTATAGGAACTATAGAATAAAGGGAGGATGGGAGAAAACGAAAGGAGAAAAACATGTATAGTGTGTGTGTGAGTGTTTGTGTGTGATGTGTACCTCTATATGTACATGTCCATAAACACATACAGATTCCATATTACACATAAATAACACATATACTATAATATATATGTAACAACTTGCTTGAGGTACATTATAAACTATCCCTGTATCTCAAAATTGTAGCTATCATTGTACCTTCTACCAATTTAGTTTTAAAACTAACCAGTTTTTGTTCTAGGAAAGGAGGCTGTGGGTTCTTTGTTGTGTATGTCGTGATCTATTCAGGCCCCAAACACTCGTTGGTGAGTATAATGAATACCAAAATTTGATGGATAATTTGCCCTGAGCGTTATCCCCTAGGATTACAATTCTTCAACTAAAATCATTGGAGAAGGTCAAATAGCCTGCTTTATTATACATTATTTACTATAGCAAATTCGTTAACTTCCTTTCTAAAAGCTTGTTGATAGAGCTATTTACCACCATCATACTTCCTTCTCCATTTCTCTTTTGCAAAGGTTGACTTGGCAAGAACTTTAGTTCACTTTGCTATGCTCTGAACCTTTGATGCATATTCTCATTTATTCTTCGGTGAACCATTTTGGCTGTTTGGCCTGAAGTAGTTCACTCTAGCGTGCAATAGATGGCAAGAACATGGCCTAACTTCTACTGATGCACTTGAATCTCCATGATCTACGTATGCAAAGCTTAATGAAAACTTGTAAACATAAAAGCTTACCTAAGCTTCTGATCTCAATATTGATTTTATTTGTAGGTGATAGGGCAGTTAAGCTGTTTCCTAGCACCTACAAATAAAATCAAAGAATGGTCCGTGGAACATATGATACTGTGGTACCCACCAGTCCATATAGAAGCAGTGTCAGATATACCAGGTATTCACCCCATTTTGGTTGTCTCCATTGTCTTTTTGATTCTCTGTCTACATCTGTAGGTCCTGCATCCATCTTTGCAAGGTCTTAAGTTCAAAACTGTGCTCGAAAGCAAAGGCAGATTTCACCTAGCAGACTTAGATTTTTTAATTTTAATGGAATAGCATACCTATGAGATAAATCAACTCTCCTCTTAGTAAATTTTACTCTCTTTCAAAGCATAAATTTGATGTGTTCCTATGCTAAAAGACATGCTTTCTCCTACAGAGAAAGTAGTAAAAAGTATGAGAGAGGAATGAATCCTATTCCATTCTTATGTTCTTATGAATTCTTTTAATGTTTATTTCATTGCATGAACATTCATTTTGTTTGAATCATTTAGATAAGAGTTGTCTTTGATAGAGATAAAAGTCAGGGATTCCTGAGCAGCTTATGGAGATATGTGGTAGAAGGATGGTGTCTTGGTATGTTTTATATTGCTATAGCAGAATACTTGAGGTTGAGTAATTTATTTAAAAAATAATTTTATTCTACTCATGGTTCTGCAGGCTGGGACGTTAAAGGACATGGTGCTGGCTTCTGGTGAGAGGTTTTCTGCTGTGTCATAGTATGGCAGAAAGTCAAAGGGGAAGCAGACACACGCAAAGGGGCCACACATGAAGGGCATCCTCACTTTATAACAACCTCCTCTCATGGGAATTAATTTATTCCTACGAGAACTAATCCAGTCTCTTGAGAGTGAGAATTCACTCACTACTGTGAGAATGGCATCAATTCATCCTCAAAAGTGGAACCTGTATGACCCAAACAGTTCTTACTAGGCCCCACCTCCCAATACTGCCTGACTGGCCATTAAACTTCAACATTAGTGTTGGCTGGGAAAAACCACATACAAACTAATAATTTCACCTCTTGCCTCCAAAACTCTTGTCCTTCTCACATAAAAAATACCATCATTCTGGCCGGGTGCGGTGGCTCACGCCTGTAATCCCAGCACTTTGGGAGGGCATGGCAAGTGGATCACTTGAACTCAGGAGTTCGAGACCAGCCTGATCAATGTGGTGAAACCTTGTGTCTACTGAAAATACAAGAATTAGCTGGGTGTGGTGGCATGCACCTGTAATCCCAGCTACTCGGGAGGCGGAGGCACGAGAATCACTTGAACCCGACAGGCGGAGCCTGCAGTGAGCCAAGATCATGCCACTGCAACCCAGCCTAGGCAACAGAAAGAGACAGTCTCAAAGAAAAACCAAAAGCAGAACAAAACAAAACAAAACAACAACAAAACAAAACATTATTCCATTCTAATAGTACCAAAAGTCTTAACTTGTTCCAGTAGAAACTTAAAATATCATGATCTCATCTGAGATTCGATGCAAGTTCCTTCTAGGTCTGAGCCTGTAAAATCACGTATGGGCACGGATACAATGCAGCCAAGTTATTTGCTATGATCTAACAGTTCCCAACACCTTGTTCCTCATTTCCATGGGAAATGAGACCTCATGAGAATGGCCTTTACTGTTCATATTTCTATTAGTATTTTGATCACGATCACTTATCTAGTCGTGACCTTCCAAACCTTTCCTTATCTTTTTGTCTTTTTCTGATTTGCTCCTAGAAATCCTTCCAGTCCCTACCTATAACCGAGTTCCAAGGCTGTTTTTACATTTTAACGTATCCATGTAGTACCAATTTTTGCCTTAGTCCATTCTGTGATGCTGTAACAAAATACCTGAGGCTAAGTAATCTATTTAAAAAGTAAGTTTATTTGGCTCATGGTTCTGCAGGCTTGGAAGGTGAAGGGCATGAGGATGGCTTGCAGTGAGGGTTTCCTGCTGCAGCATATCATGGCAGAGAGCCAAAAGAGAAGCAAATTCATGTGAAGGAGCCAGAGACAAAGAGCATCCTTACTTTATAACACGTTTTAACAACCTACTATCACAGGAACTAATTCGTTCCCACAAGAACTAATCCAGTCTCAAGAGACTGGCACCTCAACTCACTCCTGCAAGAACTGCACCAATGCACCAATAAAGGTGGAATTCTCAAGACACAAATACCTCTCACTAAACCCCACCTTTCAACACTACTACACTGGCACTTAAACCTCAACATGAGTTTTGGGAGGGATGAACCACCCCTAAAATATAGCAGATGGTCAATAGTATTGGCTTTGGATTTAGGCAGACCTTGATTGGAATGCAGACTCTATCACTTACTGGCTATGTCGCCTTAACCTTTGAGATTCAGTTTTCTCTGTTTGTATACACAGAATAGCATAGAAGCTATAATGGACAATGTTTCTCTGGCATTTATTTTGCTTCTTGGAAGTAGGCTAGACGTCATCCCTAAGTTCCATGCATGGGTTCTATTTGAGGTGAAGGAATCATAGTCCTTCCCACAGAGAATGATAAAAGGATGATCAGTGACCTGGGCCTAAGCCAATCAGTGCATAACATTGCACTGGCTTCTGTGACTGTTTTAAGGCTGACCCAGTCAGAGTAAGTGCAGGTCACTTGCACAAAATGCATACTCTCACTTGCTGTGTACACGGTTTGAAGGTGAAGAGTCTGGGAATCTGTAGTACTCTTTCTTTCTTTCTTTCTTTCTTTCTTTCTTTCTTTCTTTCTTTCTTTCTTTCTTTCTTTCTTTCCTTCTTTCCTTCTTTCCTTCTTTCCTTCTTTCTTTCTTTCTTTCTTTCTTTCTTTCTTTCTTTCTTTCTCTCTCTCTCTCTCTCTCTCTCTCTCTCTCTCTCTCTCTCCCCCTCCTTCCCTCCCTCCCTTCCTTCCTTCCCTTCTTTCTTTCTTTTTCTTTCTTTCTGAGACAGAGTCTCCTTCTGTCATCCAGGCTGGAGTGCAGGGACATGATCTCAGCTCACTGCAATCTCCACCTCCGAGGTTGTAAGCGATTCTCCTGTCTCAGCCTCCCGAGTAGCTGGGATTACAGGTGCGCACCATCACACTCGGCTAATTTTGCATTTTTAGTAGAGATGGGGTTTCACCATGTTGGCCAGGCTGGTCTTGAACTCCTGACCTCAGGTGATCCACCTACCTTGGCCTCCCAAATTGCTGGGGTTACAGGCATGAGCCGCCGTGCCCAGTTAGCTTTTCGACTTCCATGGAAGAGGACAGTCTGCAGATAAAGCTAGTATACAGGGGTGAAAAGAGTAAAATGAATGACAGGAAGCAGAAACTGTGCTTAACTATTTTCTTTCAAAGCTTTCCATACTTCTGAAATTTCTAGTTACCTGGGTAAATAGATTCCCTTTTGTTTAATCTGATTTTAGTTGTGCTTTCATTACTTGCAAAATAAGGAATCCTAACTAACTAATGAATATATTATAAGTATATACTATCTGACATATATTTCTGATAGTGGCAATCAATATGGAGGAAAATTAAAAAAAAAAGGGAGAGAAAGAGAGAGACAGAGAGAGAGGGGGAGAATTCCAACAAGAGTAATAATTGTAAATGAAATCAGGAAATTGACTGAGAAAGTGACCTGTAAGCAATGACCTAAGGAGGCAAAGGAGCAAGCTGCAAGCCACAGCCCATTTGGGTGAAAAGTGTTAGTGGAAATAAGAGCAAATACAAAGCCCCGGGGCAGCACTCTGCCATGCATTTTCTAAGACCAGGAAAAAGATCAGTGAGACTAGGACTATGGAGAACAGGAGGAGGAAGGTCAGAAAGGTTATGTGAGTTGGGTAGATTGTGCAGGGTGTTGAGGCTCTTGTAAGGAATTTTTTTTCTCTATTCTGTTATAAGGAAGGCTATTGGAAGGTTAAGAGTACAGAAGTGACATGACCTGACTTACATTTTTAAAGGATCATGTGGTTATTGCTTGGTGTATATAATGGGTGGGGTGCTAGGGTCAGGTGCAAAAATGGCAGAGACTGGAAAACCAGTTAGAAGTTATTGCAGTAATTCAGGGAAGGTGAGATAGTGTCTTAGGCGGGGGTGATAGAGAGGAAATGCTGAGAAATTGAGTCTAACTATATTTTGAAAGTAAAATTAGATGATTCAGAGAAAGAAAATCATCTTCTTCAAGACAGAATTTTGACAAGAGTTTTCCTATAAAAGTGAAATTAGAGATCCCTCTCCTTTCACTTCAAAGTGTCCTTGATTCAGAGGCATGGCTCGTCTTAGAAGAGCTGACAGAAAAAAGTGTTTAAGAAGATTTCATTACATGTCCAGGAGTGCTGTTTTACCCTAGGTGACTTGAAACTGGGAGAAAAGAGTATAATTTTTTATTAATCAAAATATTATAAACAAAAAGCTTTTAGAGTATCTTTAGGCTACTAAATCACCTTTCTGTTTTGCTCTTCAGTAGACATTTTTGAATACAGGTCAGCAAGAAGCAATAATAACATCAGGAGGCCTCATTTCATTGGGCCCCAGGGGATGTTTAAAACTTTAGATATAATTTTTTTTCTTCACTCCTCTCAGGATGCTTGCTGGGCCTGGCATAGGGTCTTACACTCAGTAGGCACTTGTGTGGTATTAGTTAAATTGAATTATGTTTTTAAGAGGCAGCAGGAGGTCATGAAAATATCTGGCTTCTAGACTGTAATCCACCATTACATTGTTATGGGACCTAACATGAATTATGCCATCTCTTGGGGCTTCATGTCTTCATTTGCAAAATTATGACAATAATGTAGGAAATACCTATGAGCCTTTGCAAACCACGACTTTGATGAATCAAAAGGGTTAAGCTTGTCACCTATGTTTCATGTGGCAAGATAATATTTTAAGATATTAAATATTTAAGATATTAAGATATTTTTAGATATTTAAGATAATATTTAAGATAATATTAAGATAATATTTAAGTTTTTTTAGATATTTAAGATATTTTAAGATATTAAATATTTGAGATATTAAGACATGTTAAGATATTAAATATTTAAGATATGTTTGCTCCCCATAGTCCTCCTTTTCCCCATTCTCTTCTTCAAGCCTACGTACCAGAGAGGTTTGCATCAGAACTGAGAACCTGAGAGTATGAGGAGTTTGTGTGGATAAAGGCTAACCAAGGATCAGATTCCCCTACCCAGACTGCCCATGTCTTGATCTTGTCTGAATTTGACAGGATGTTTATGCTGCTCCAAGGAAATGAAAGAGAGGGAAGAATCTCTGAAGTGACTCTATCTGCCCTTTTGCTACCAGACAGAAATGGAAACAAATATTAACAGAGGAAAATAAAGTTATAGCTCAAAATAGTATATCCATTACACATGCTATTCAAAAGATCCAGCTTAACTCTTCTTCCTGGCACTGGCTGCTTGTCTTCGTATCCTATACAGACAATCTAAAATAACATTATGAAAGAAATGTGACATTTTTGTTTATATAAAGCGCTAGGGCTGAACTGTGGCATTCCCCACCCCCCAATTAATATGTGAAAGCCTTGGCCCCCAATCTAACTATATTTTGAGACAGGGCTTGTAAGGAGGTAATAAAGGATAATTGAAGTCTTCAAGATGTGGTTCTAATCCACTAGGGTTGGTGCCCTTATAAGAAGAGAAAGAGACAACACGGATTTCTCTCTCTGCCATATGAGGACACAGTGAGAAGGTGGCCATCTGGTAGTCAAGAAGAGAGCCCTCACCAGAAACTGAGCTCTGTCGGAACCTTGATCTTGGAATTTCTAGCCTTTAGAGCTGAGAGAAAATACATTTCTGTTGTTTAAGTCATTCAATTCGGTCTACGATATTTTGTTACAGCATCCTGAAAGACTAATACGGATTCTGGTACTGAGAAGTGAAGCTCTGCTGTAACAAATACCTAAAAGTGTGGAAGCAGTTTTAGAACGGAGCAATGGGTAGAGACTAGAGGAGTTTTAAGGTGCATGCTAGAAAAGGCCAAGATTGCTGTGAAAAGAGCTGTTCATGGAAATATAGAAGTAAAAGGTGATTCTATTGAGAGCTGAGGAAGAAAGACAGAGCTATAGAGAAAGCCTCCAACTTCCTAGAGAATACATAAATAATCATAAACAGAATGGTAGAAATACGGATGTTACAGGCCATTCTGGTGGCCATTCCATCTTTATCAAATGGAAATATGGAACAGACTATTGGAAACCCATTTATTATTAAAAGTAACAGAACTTGGCTTGAACTGTGTAATGGTGTTTTGTGGAAGGTAGAACTTGTGAGTGATGAACTTGGATAGATCGCTGAGGAGATTTCTAAGCAAAGTGTCAATGGGATGGGAGTGGCTTGGTTTCTCCTGACTCCTTAGAGTAAAATGTGAAAGTAGAGAGATAAAGTATTGTTAACAAAAGAGGAAACAGAGCTTAAAGATTTGGGAACCTCTGAGCTTATTCATATTGAAAAATCCATAGACATGCGCAAGGACTTCATGTCTAAAATGCCAAAAGCAACGGCAACAAAAGCCAAAATTGACAAATGGGATCTAATTAAACTAAAGAGCTTCCGCACAGCAAAAGAAACTACCATCAGAGTGCACAGGCAACCTACAGAATGGGAGAAAATTTTTGCAATCTACTCATCCGACAAAGGGCTAATATCCAGAATCTACAAAGAACTTCAAAAAATTTACAAGAAAAAATACAAAACTCCATCAAAAAGTGGGCAAAGGATATGAACACGTGCTTCTCAAAAGAAGACATTTATGCAGCCAACAGACACACGAAAAAATGCTCATCATCACTGGTCATCAGAGAAATGCAAATTAAAACCACAATGAGATACCATCTCACACCAGTTAGAATGGCAATCATTAAAAAGTCAGGAAACAACAGGTGCTGCAGAGGATGTGGAGAAATAGGAAACTTTTATACCGTTGGTGGGACTGTAAACTAGTTCAACCATTGTGGAGGACAGTGTGGTGATTCCTCAAGGATCTAGAACTAGAAATACCATTTGACTCAGCCATCCCATTACTGGGTATATACCCAAAGGATTATAAATCATGCTGCTATAAAGACACATGCACACATATGTTTATTGCGGCACTATTCACAATAGCAAAGACTTGGAACCAACCCAAATGTCCATCAGTGACAGACTGGATTAAGAAAATGTGGCACATATACACCATGGAATACTATGCAGCCGTAAAAAAGGATGAGTTCATGTCCTTTGCAGGGACATGGATGCAGCTGGAAACCATCATTCTGAGCAAACTATCACAAGGACAGAAAACCAAACACCACATGTTCTCACTCCTAGGTGAGAACTGAACAAAGAGAACACTTGAACACAGGGTAGGGAACATCACACACCGGGGCCTGTTGTGGGGAGGGGGGAGTGGGGAGGGATAGCATTAGGAGATATACCTAATGTAAATGACTAGTTAATGGGTGCAACACACCAACATGGGACATGTTTACATATGTAACAAACCTGCACATTGTGCACATGTACCCTAGAACTTAAAGTATAATAGTCATAATAAAAAGAGAAACATATTCTGCAGAGAACACCAAGGCAGTGGCTAGGCTAGACTATTACTCGATAAAAAATTTATGAAATGATATAGGCAGAAACACCACCAGTCTCAACTAAAAGGGATGATAATGAGACAAAATGCAGAAAGGCTGTCAGATTTCTTGCATTGACTGCATAGGATGACCAAGCCATTTGGCTGTGAATGTGTGCTACTCTTCAAAAAGAAGAAAAAGTGACTCTGAAAATGATTCAGAGATGACTAGGGCCACCATTTTGGTTTTTACAGGCTAGGCACCCTCTATCTGAAGCCATGGTGGGAGGGGTTCACTCTGCAGAGGTATACGGGTGAAACCACTCAACAAAGCTTTGAGGGCCAGACTCCTGCCTAGAGCCGTGGAGGTGACGCTGCTGTCACAGTGGGTCTGGGAAGCTGAGTATCAAACCAAAGAGGATTATTCTCAAGCCTCAGAATTTGCCTTGCTAGGTTTTGGAGTTGCTTGGGACCCATTACCCCTTTCATTTTTCCGATTTATCCCTTTTGGAGTGATAATGTCTATCTGTAGCTTGTCCCATTATTGCATTTTGGAAGAAGATAACTCGTTTGCTTTCACAGGTTCACAGATGCAGATAAATTTTGCCTAGGGATGAATCATTCCTTGAGTCTCAACCCGTATCTGATTTAGATGATATTTAACCAAGACTTCGTATTTTAGAACTGGTGCTGGAATGAGTTAAGACTTTGGGGCTATTGGAATATAATGAATATGTTTTGCATGCAAGAGGACATGAATTTTTGTGGACTAAGAGAGGAATGTTATGGACTGAATTGCATACTACACAAATTTATATGTTGCTACTTTAACCACCAAGGTGACTGTATTCGAGGATAGGTCCTGTGAGGAGGTGATAAGTGTTAAATAAAGTCATAAGGGCGAGGTCATAATCTGCTAGAGTCGACGCTCTAGCAGATTATGGAGAGGAAGAGCAAGAGACACCACAGTTCTTTCTCTGTGCCATACAGTGAGAAGGTGGGTGTCTGCAAGCCAGGAAGAGAGCACTCACCAGAAACTGACCATAATGGTACTCTGCAGAACTGGGATACAATTAAATTCTGTTGTTTAAGCCACCTAGTCTGTGATATTTTGTTATGGCAGTCTTACCAGACAAATACATAAGGTCTCAACATGGCCATTAGGTGACAGGAAAATCAATGCAGATTGGTATATAGCGAACTTTGTTGACATTAGAACGTCCTCAGAGGTAAGCTATAGGAGAATGAAAAATGTTGCTATCAGTTATTTGAAATAATTAAAAATAAATCTCAAGCTGGGATCTACATTCTCAAAATGAATGAAATCAGAGTAGCAAGCTCCTGAAACAATTGATAATTATAGCGAATAGACTGTAAGCAAAATTGTAAGTATTTAGTGCCTTTGATGTTGTTATTAACTTCCTCCCTCTTATTTAGAACCTGTGAATTTTAGTTGAGGGAGGGGTTTGAGTACCTCAAACGTGATGACAAGGGGCAAAACTGAAGGACAGAAGGAGTAAGAAGTGCTCATAGAGTAATTTTGTGGGGATCCCTACTTGCCCTGTGACAAACCAAAGAACAGTCTTTTGACATTCCTTCTAGGGCACAGACATTTCTCCACTTAAATTTTCCATTTAACCCCTGCCAACAGCACACAGACTATCTTATCATAAGGGGAAATCAAGATGAATCTCAGGTTTTAAAGCTGGAGGCTTACTTCTATTTATGGTTCTCTAATACTTACAAATGGGAAAAAATCTTTGCGGCTAAGCCAGTCATAGAATTTTTAAAAATCACTTTAATTTTGCTTGAATTATTGGAAAGGCTGTTTGCTGTCTTTATTTTAGGTAGCATATCTATCTCTTTAATCCAATTTGTTTATATTGTAACCAAAGTCTCTATCTTTCCATGAACATACCCAGGCCAGGGAAAAGGAACCAGCTTCAGAGCCTGCTGCCCAGTGATAGAAGCTGATCTGTTGTGATTAAGTGCAGCCTAGGAAAATCCACAATGACTTTAATTTGCATGTAGAACATTTGTTATACATAAAGCCTGTGGCTACTTGAGATTTTTTTTTTCTTTTATCTTTATCCAATAAGCAGTGATTAAACAGCGGGCCTCACTTTGGTTAGGTGTTCCTTCTGACTTACCTGCAAAATGACCATTATGTCCCCTCAGCTTCTAGTGTTCAGGAAACCCTAGAGAAGGCATGGCATGGTCTTATTAAGACTTATTGTGTAGACCTTTGTCCCTGACCCCTTCTGAGCTGTCCCTGACGACAGCTCAGTGCCTGTCAATAAACTGAAGCCTCTGGAAGGAGGTCCAATTTCTTATACTCACTCTCAGGGATGATTTCCATGGCCCCAGCTCTTTGTGTGACCTCTGTACCCTGATATTTTAAAGAAAGATTAGATGGCATGGTATTGGCTGTGATGATGAAGGTTACTAAAAATGACAAATAACGGACACTTTAATAAGATTTAAAACAGGTTTATTGAGCTGTGAGGTTGTCAGTGGTAATGAGATTTTATTCTCATCTTCTCACATCTCTTAATTTACAGCAGAGTTAGAAAAAAATTGTTTTTAAGGGCCACCAAAAATATGATTCATGGCTTCTGCTCATGGATATCTTAAGCTCATTAGAAAATTATGAAGATGCATAATGCCCAGGGTAAACTAAAGGCTCATAAAACATTTTGCTTAAGGTAAAATTGATTTCAAATGTGCTGGGGGAAGTGAATATTAGTCATCCTTAGATTAATTCTCTTTAGCTTCAAGACTACATTGTATGGGGGCAAGATAGTTCTTTAAATTAAAGATGGAATAATTAAAAGTGCAATAAATTAAAGGAATTACTTTATTTGATATAATTTCTATGCAGTCTGATCTCACTGATTCTGTTATGGCACTGTCAATGAGTGGTGACGAGTAGGTACTGATTTTCAACTATATTATTCTTCACTGTAATCACCCTTTATTATAATACTTATCTGCAAGGGTACATCGATCAGAAAATGCTCATTAATTACACTGCTAATGGTCAGCAAGTGAGAGGATTACGCTAGAGTGAATATGAAATGAGCTGTAAGTACTTTTGGGGCCACTGTAACTATAGCAATGGTACTATGGGCAATGCTGAATTGGTAGGCAAAGCTGCCAGCCTGGAGCCAGCAGGTAGCACGCATTATTGACCTTTCATTTACTTGGGAACCTGCAGGGGCTGAAGCCTAATATTAACCAATGATATATAGAGCATCTCTGGCATGCAAGGCATGGAGAATATAGTCCTCTGATAATGCAAAATAAATGAAGATGTCTCTAAATGACATAGTTTGATTCTGCTTCGGGGTTTGGAGTGTTTCCTGTCTTCTCTGAAGAATAAAATTTGAAACATGAGTCAAAAGCTCTTTATATGTGAATATAAAATACAGCAAGGAACAATGATTTTCAGATAAGTTGATTACAAATACGTTGTAGGTTACTGGGTGCATTTATTTAGTATACATTTGTAGTGTTAGAAAAATTACAAATTTCTCAAATTTTGTCTTGTACTTGTGGCACAGGGTATATTGTTAGTATAGTTTTAAAATGCTGTTGAGCTTGAAAGTTGGAGAAAAGGAAAATGAGATGACTTTGAACTTACTTTAATAGAGAAACAAAGAGTACAAAATTACATAATTAGAGAAAGAAGAATATAGGTTGATTATACGGACCTATTCACTGGAAAACCAGAGTGTAAGTTGATTTTCATATTTGCAATAAAATGAAAAAAAAAAAAAAAAAAGAAAGGGCTGGAGAGCTGCAAACACTCTTGAAAAGAAGTGGAATCCATTTTCCTCTTTATCTAAACTTACTGTTAACACAATAGAACTAGAACATTTTTGGACTATTCTTAAGGTCAGTTAGAAGCACTATCCATCAGCACAAAGCAGCTTTATAAAATACGTAGATGAAGAAACAAGTAACTAAGGTGCTGATCTTCATAAATATCATTACTCTTCACTGGTCTCTTGATTGAAATGCAAGAAAAACTAAAAAATAATGACTCTATGCCAACTAGTTTTTTTTTTTTTTTTTTTATGAAGCACTCAAATTTTCAACTCACATCTTTGTATTCTCTGCCAAATAACTTTGATTTTATTGTATTTTTCAGGTTGTATTAATGAATTTCTTGTTTTTGGCATTGAGAATATGATGCTTTTGTCTCCTGTGGATGCCAAATGTAGGATAAATTAACATTCAGCATACCTATTACTTGGAAATTAAAATACTATTACATTTCTTCTGAATGATTTCTTTTATTACAAAGATATATTTAATAAGACATTTAAAAACTGAAGTGGTCCTTGAAATTTCAAAGTAATTTTTATTATTTCCATAATTCTCTTGCCAAATTAATTAGATATTGTGGGCCAAATGTGTAGTTTAAAATCATCAGATTAATGCAAATGACATTTTATATGTAAAATTAAATAGAAGACTTTTAGAGATTTCTTAATTTAACCTGAAAGGCAATTGTGAAAACAGTTCTTTATGCTAAAGTTAAAGATGTTATTTAAAATCAATTTTAAAGCTAAAAGACAAACATTACTTCAGATTAAATGCTAAAGGACAAAGATTAATGGTGAAAAATCTTTAATTAGTAGGAAGGAATTGAGTGGAAAATTATTAACTTGTTCCTTCATAAATCTTTAATACTCATTGATTAGTGCTTTGCATTTAAAGATATAATCACCAGAGTGTAAATAACCAGTATAACCTTTCTTAATACTGGGCTAAAACATTCCACCAGACATTTGAAAGACACATCCTTCTGAAAGAGTTGGACTATGTTATTCTGAAAATATTGAAGCTGTTTTATTAAGAAAACCAAATTCTCGTGAACTTTGGAAGCATTTATTAAACCTTCAATCTTTATTTCTTTCTCCCACAAACATCACACTAGCTATTTCAGAAATACTAAATTTACCACTATCATTTTAAAAAACATGATTTATTAGACTATTATTAGGCACTCATTTAAAAACACCCTTAAGAATTTATTTTTAATCTCTTAACAACTATATTTCATAGAACTGTGAATATCATGCTCATATTGGTCAAAATATAGGCATTCTTGAGCTGCTTTGTTAATAAACATAAGTGGGGATTGTTTTCCCATCTTCAATAGTGATAGAAAAGGCCAGGCTGTAAGGACAAAATGAAAACTCAAATATATTTTCATTAGCATGTAAGGATTTTGTAATAGAAAAATTTATTTACTATAGTTTCTCCTAGGGTGAGCATTGTCTGAGAGAAGTACTTTGATAAAGCAATTTTGTAGATGGTAATAAGAGAATAGCCCCTCATTTTCTGGGAATGAGATAAGAATAATTTTTTGCTTCCATAAAATAGTTAGTGAGGGGAGAGAATAATAAGAATTAGTAAGCTGCCAGAATGCTGTGTGTTGCATAATACGGTTGATCTTTGTGATATCCCACACATGCTTCATGTCAGTGTATTTCTTGCAGAAGCTTGAGAAGGTGCTGAATTTTGCAATACCTGTTGATATATGGTGAGACAGATACAATACACACAAAAATGAAACCAAAGGCAAGTGCTGGACCTAGAGCTAAAAATTCGAGACACATAAAATTAATCAAAGGCATTATATCAGCATGCTGATGAAAAATATCCTACTCATAATCCTGAGGACCCATGAATGACATTGAGGTAGAAAACTGTCCTTAGTCAGCTTAGGGTGCCATAACACATACCATAGTCTGGGTAGCTTAAACAAGAAACCTTTATTTTTCACATTTCTGAAGCTGACCAGTCCAAGATCAGGTTGGCAGCAGGTTCATTTCTCAGTGATGGTTCTCTTGCAGAGGGCTGTCTTCACACTGTATCCTCATATGGTCCAGAGAGAGGTCATTTCACTTGTGTTTCTTCTTATAAGGGCACTAATTCCATTCGTGAGGATTCTACTCTCACAAACTGAGATGAAGAAAGAACATTCTCCTTGAATTTAGCAACATGGATTTCACATCCATGGAGGTCCTCGGAGGCTTGACTGGAACACTTCCTGTGGAACAAGAGGAAGAAACTAGTCTGTAAAGAATCTCATGACGAACAGGAAGTGAGGAGGTGAGGAAGTGGAGAATGTTGTGAAGACAACTCTTTCAGGGAGTTTGACCATGAAGTGGAGCAAAGAAATAAGGACATATTTAAACCAATATATGGGTCATGGGAAATTGTTTTTAAAAAACAATTATTTTATTTAATATGTATTAAATTACTTACACATTATTTATTTACCTTAAAAATCATGGCAGCTGCCATATACTATTTGGAGGCAAGGTTACAATAGAAGTAAAAAGACTGATAATGCAGGAGATTTGGGCTTACTTGATGAATAAAGGCTTTGAAAAGAAAAGAAGAGATTGGCACCAAAGCACAATGAAATGGGTTGACCTGTTAGAGGGAGACAACATAATGGGAGAGAAGAAAGGTTATGTTCATTCTGTTTTTAGAAGGATAGGTTTTCATCTCATGACTCCAATTTTCTAGTTCTAGTGAGAGGCAGGTTCATTAAGAGAGGGTTAGTGTGGTAGAAAGTAGAAACTGTATAAAAATAGTGAAAAAAATGTGGGCAGTATTAAGTGCCAATTGGTAAAACAAAACTAGTCAGCTCAGGTGTAAACTTTTTTTTTCAAGTAACTACTAGAATAGGTGTCATGAATGCTATTCAGAATAAGTGACAGGAACTCAGGTGGATTATAATACAGATTCTGGGGAGAAGACAAATCTCAAATTCTGTTTTGAAATTCTGCTTTTATTTCTTCTTAGCTGTGTGATCTTGGGCAAGTAATTTTATTTCTCTGGCCATTGATTTTGTTCACTGTAACATGACTATAACAATACCAATGTTGTGTAAAATAAAAATTAAATGAGTCAATGTATATGTGGTCCCTAGCAGAAATTTAAAAGTCCTTAATACATGACAGCTATTGCTATTTTACATAGATATTTCTCTTATAAAAGCCTCTATGAGTAAGACAGCTTTGTTTGTTTGGACCTGTGATCATTTTCTTTATCTGCAAGATATTTTCTTTGTTCTTAATTTAGATCAAACCATTTGTGAGGTTTGGCACTCAAATTATATATGCATTATCTTGAATCTCTTTATGTTTTCACATCCTCACCCTCAATAACTCCAGAGGATTACTCTGTTTTGAGGGGATGAAAGACAAAATGAATCCCATATTTGATTGCAATTAATTAAGAAGAAATTTCTGAAGGATGAGTGATGAGTAGAATTTTGAAGAGAAGCAAGATATTGATGAAAAGAGCAAGAAATGAATTTGTAGGTCAGTGGGTGGGGGAGTTTGCATGAGGAAAGATACAGAGATGAAAATGAGCAAATCACATGTGGGAGATGGCCAGCAGATATTGCTGGTGGGAGTAGAGAGGCTATGGTGAGAGGTAATGAGAAATGGAGATGGGATGGGATCCTGGGGGGTGTCATATTAGTGGAAAGCTCTGAAGGCCAGATAAGGCTTGGGATGTGCATGATAAGTGACATTGAAGCCTTGGAGATTGCTGAGCAGGGAAGACACCTGAAGAAAATAAAGTCAGAGGAAAATCATTTGAGCATCAGCGAGTAGGTGGGATGTGGTGAAAGAGACTGGAGATAGAGATACCTGCTTGGAAGCCATCACTGCAATACAGTTCTGACCTTAAATGGACCCTGGACTGGGTGTCTATGGGAGCAGAGAGAAAAGGGTAGATTAAAATAACATAATTCAGTGTTTGTGGGAAGTTGTGTGAAGAAGAGCTAAGACAGCAATATGAAATAACACAAACTTGATAAACTAGAGTATGGAGGGAACTTGGAGATTACAGTGATATGGTATTTTGACAGAAGGTGGGGTGGGGGCAATAGGAGAAGAGAACAGAAACAATTCGATCAGGCGGCATCCAATAAGACCAATGTATTTGTGTGTAAAACTTACATCTGCATTACAACAATGAAAAACTAGGACTGGATAATACACTGCTGCCTCAAGGAAGGAAAAAAAGGAGAAGGAATATTTATAACACTCTCCAGAAATTTTAATCTTAAGCAATCACAGGTCAGATGATGTTTTTGTTTGATTTTGCATATAGTTATAAAACTGTGCCAGAGAGAGATGGTAAGTATGCATTCCTTGGATCTATGTGTCTGTCCTCCTTCCCTCTTGCAGTATCATCTTGTGCCCTTGATCTTTTAGGACTGGGAATAAGAAGATGAAGTTTTCCATGATGCTGGGTACTCCATGAGACATCTCAGAGGTTCCAACAGCCTCTCTGTGGCTTGGGAATACAAGATGAAGCAGGATTTTCCTGAGAGCTGAAATTCATTGAGGAGTTTCTGTCTCAGGTGCCCTGGGTCATGAGATGGTTTGGGACCAGAGTCTCTGATGATTGAAGAGACTCTAATGAGCACTTAGCTGCTGGCACTGTGCTCAGTCCTTCGCATATGGTTGTATTTCACAGACATCACTTAAACACAACGGCCTTGCAATCTATGCAAATAGTGCAGCCAGTGTTGGAAGTGAAATCCTTTTCTTATAAAAAGCTCCTGTGAATTTCTTAGTTTGAAATGCCTTTCTCAAATGTCTCTGTGCATGAGGAGAAGAAAGACAGTGCCCTTTCAAGTTTGATCAGATCACAGAAATACTGTTATCTTTAACACTTTCAAGGTACCTTTAAGTGTGAAGTAAAGTGTAAATTAGCAGGAAAAACATGTTTGGTTTCCTGAGTAAGATGGGGAAAATTTCACCAGTTGACATCCAGCTGGTTTTTCGTTTTGGCTTGTAAGTGCTGTGTTTTTAATAGTGCTGACAAAACTTTAAAAGAAACAGGAATACATAGTGAATATAAGATGCAAGTCCGTGTTTTAAAGAATGTGGTCTGATTGATTTCATATATTTTATATATATATATCCTGTTTATATACATATACATAATTTACTAGATAGTATGCATCTTATGTATCTTTTGCATATTATAGAGACAAATGTTTCTCTGTAATGTATCTTTTCTAAGTTTAATCTCTCCAATTTGGGGGACTTTAATACTTTTGTACACTAATTTATTTTTAGTCAAAATATGGCAAATTGTGGTTATTTCACTCCATTTTTAAAACTACTTTTGTAAGGCCTGAAGATTTAAATTACAATGCATATTATGTTAGTGTTTGGTAACATGCTTGAGATTTCTACACGTAATGAAAATGTTTTATTTTCTTCAGGAATAACTTTACACTTTATAATTTATAGTTTAATAAAATAGTATGTATTAGGTGGAATGTGAAAAATAAGGAAGTTGATCTATTTTGAATTTGTAAAGAATGTTTCTTTAAAAAACTAAATTTAATAAAAATATTACTACATTAAGTTGAAGAAAAGCTGGATTAAAAATGAACAAGGCAAAGTATTTTAAAAAGAAGACGTTTCATGTATTTGACCAGCTTTCTATAAAATAAAGCTGGGACTGGGTTCACAGCCAATGTGTGAGCAAAAGAAAAAGCCTTCATCTTCAACTGCAACGAATCACCAGAAAGTGTATTACATCTTCCCTCTGCTCGTTCAATGGCCACAGGGGCTGAAACGTGTTTTTCAAATTGCATTCCACAGTTTTCCAAAGCATCTTTGAATGTAGTAGCTCTTTTGGAAATTAAGTGTGATTTTTGACAGATAGGCTTCTGTGAAGCAGAGTGAGAACTTCTTAAGCCATGAATTGGAAATAGCTTCTCTCCTTCAAATCACCTTTAAGGGTATTCATGTTTGTGTTGAAAGGACTGTGAGGATGGCTTCTCGTTCAAGTGATCGCTGAGGTTTGGTGAGCCCCTGGCATGGCCAGCTGGATCTCTAGTCTGCCTCTAACTGATTGTCACATCCTTTTCTCAGCACTAGGGGCTTCTCTGCCCTCTAGAAGGTTCACTGAGACTCAGAAGTTGCTTCAGCACACACATTCCCAAACCCCAAACCCTAAACCCCAGCATCAAAACCTTTTGGTGCGTTTCTAAATCCATTCTTAGATATTTTTAAATTTTAGAGCAGGAATGGAAACATTTTAGACTTGCTCATTCAAAGGAAACCCAACATTTGAGTTATTTTATTAAGACTAGTTTCTTTCATTTTTAATATTTTTCAAAGTCTCCTCACTATGCCCAGACCAGTCCAGTGCTTCTTTTTCACAATCTCATTTAACAGGTGGAGTTAGTGGACCAATTCCATCAACCACTACCTAATGCATAGAAATTCACTGCCTCCTTCAAAATGAAGTATCAAAGCTGTTGCTTCTTCCAGACTAAAAATAAAGACCAAATATCCATGTGTGAGAAAGGACTGAATGTTAATTCCCCGTCTCTATTCCTCAAAAGTCTTCTTCATTTTAGTGTGTTCTCACAAAATACCATTCCCTTTACATGATGACTGATCTTGAAGATTTTGAGTATGAGTCTTCTGAGGGAACCAACATCCTTCCTTATCCTTTCCCAAAGGTTAGGGAAGTGGTGGACAAAAGCTAGTCAAAAATGTTTCAGGAATAGGGATCTCTGCTTGTTCTTGGAAGCATCCTAAATCATGGGAACGAGAACCTGATATCCTAGGTGGAGGTGTAAAAAAGCACAAGAGTTTTTACTTATTATGGGATCAGGAAAAAGCAAGGACCCTAATTTCTGTATTGGGACTTTTAAAATAGCAGTGACAGAATGCTCAACTCAGAAAAGTGTGAAGGTTTTTTTTTTTCCTCATAAAATCAAAATGTCTGGGAATAAGTTTCTTTGGGCAACATAGGACTCAAATGATTTCCACCAGGACAAGATCTCTCTTTATTTCTCCACACAACCTTTTTGGCATTGACTCCATTCACTGATAGGTTCCCCGTTAGGGTGCAACATCAACCTCACAGTTTCTTAGAGTAAGCACGCCATTAGTCAGGGCACAACGCTGGCACTGCTTGGACATGACTGACTCAACTGGAACCGTGTGCTCAAAGCTGAACCAATTCCTGTCTCTAGAGGAAGGAGGTGATCTGATGGGTCAGGTTGGGATCACATGCTACTCCAGAAACTGGAAGTGGGCTTAGCTCCATAGCAGCCATGTGGTTTGTGAATGAAGGAAGGGTGAGTCCCCATATAAAGATGAGCGTGCTGCCTACAAAGTAGGATGAATGGATTCTTGGGAATCAGAAACACTAGTTGTTTTCTCTGCCCCTAAAGTATTTTCTCCTGAAAGTATGTTTAGGAAGAAAGCCGATATTTCACAAGACCAAGGTACCTAAGTAATAAAGTTGTATAGTAAACATCAGCTTCTACCAACTTCCTTGGAATTAAAATTTTTCTAAATATACTCCACTGCACAACTCAACTCCATATTAGATTTACTGAGGGCAATGCAATCATCAAACTTCATGTATATGATATATTTGGAACAAGTGTTGAAAATGTGTGTTTATAATTCTCTTTACAACCAACATGAAAAGACCAGCAGAGATCATTTGAAACTTTTGAAATATTTTGAGTGATTTTGACATGGTCTTACATTAAAACTGCTGGCAAAATTTTGAGAAGTACAGAAGAGACAACAAAGTACAGTGGAGGAAAGAAAAGGAAATTACAACAGATGCTGAGGTTTTACAATTCATTATGTATCAATTTGTCTTATCTCAAGAATCCTGCTATGGAAAGGGTTTCTCGGGCTAAAGAATATTGTGACATTATTTCTTAGTATAAGCCTATAACCAAAAAAAGAGAAATTCTGCTGATATCTTATTTATTCTTTAGATTTTACTACTTCAAATAAAAATCTGTCAGTGTTTCTTTTTTGTTTTTCTTTCTCAGCTTCTCTGAGTACTGGATCAAGCTTCTATCTCCCCTGTGAATGAGATCGGTTTTGTAAACAATTGGCATAGCATTGCTGACAGCTCAGACAGATTCTGGAGATTCAGGGGAAGAAAGAATAGAAAATCACTGGCAAAGTCTGCATGGGCTCAAAAGTGTAAAATATACTTCATGGTGATGTTTTGGATTAAATATTGCTCTTTTTCTGGTCATCTTTAAGATACACATATATGTGTGTATAAGTGTATGTAAATATAAGATACACATATATTTGCACACACATACATTGTACTTGATGGAGGGGCATTGTCATTTGAATAATCAAGATATATTTTCTACACAGTGCTGCCAAGTAGAGTATTTGGATAGAATTAAGCAAATTCAGCCAAATGATCAATTTTATTTTTTTCCCTGAAGAATCACTGTGTCATTGAACTGAAACAATCCAACTGGTCACTTATTTTGGTGTCATTTAGGAACATTATTCCCTCTTCTATGACATATTTGGGTTTTAGACTTTTACTCTTCCAAGAGCTGTGTTCCAGACTTACAGTTTTTGGTCAACGGTAATTAGGTCAAAGTTGAAATTTAGTAAAAATGATGGCCATAAAAGCTAAGATATCAAAATGGCATTGTGTTACCTCTAAGTGCAACAGTACAAGGAAGATGAGAAAGCATTTCTGGGAAACACTCAAATGGGTATTAGCAAATAGCCAACAATTTTTTAAAATAAGAGAATCAGCACCATCTTCTACAATCAAGACTATAGTTAATAAGCCTGCTGCTTGTTTCCTTTTCCCCAGTTGGCCCAGAAGAATCCATCCATGTTCTCGTCTATACCTATTTGTAGACTAGGCTCAAACTCATGAGCAAACATCTTTTGAATATCAACTATGGAAAATGCATGTGCTAGACCAGAATATTAAAAGGTAGCAGGAAGGTTTATATTTTTGAAGGGCTTAAAGGAAGTTGGTGGAATAGGAAATATATACAAGCAAAACTATTAATTCTAAGAAGTATGAGTTAAGTACCTAATTAATGGTATAGATCAAGGGTTAACAAATTTTTTGTTTTTAAAGGGTCAGCTAGTAGACAGAGAGCCTATGGTGTATGTCGCAAGTACTGAACTCTCTTGTAGTTGAATGAGTATGGTAGTGTTCTAATAAAACTTTATTTGTGAACATTGAAATTTGAAATTCATATATTATTCATGTGTCATGATGTATTAGTGTTTTTTTTTTTTAAAAACAATTTAGGCTGAGCATGTTGGCTCATAACTGTAATTCCAGTACTTTGTGAGGCTGAGGTGAGAGGATCGCTTGAGCACAGGAGTTTGAGACCAGCCTAGACAGTATAGTGTCAACAAATAAAATCTACCAAAAATAAAAAAATACTAGTTGCAAATAATAATAATAATAAACTAGGTGGGCATGGTGGCATGTGCCTGTAGTCTCAGCTACTTAAAAGGCTGAGGCAGGAGGATCACTTGAACCTGGGATTTCCAGGCTGTGGTGGGTGGTGATTACTCCGTGGCACTCCACCCTGAGAAACAGAGCGAGACCCTGTCTCAAAACAGACTAACAAACAAACAACCCACCAATCAACCAAACAAACCAAAAATAATTAAAAAATGTAAAACCCATTCTTAGTGTGCAGGCTATACAAAAACAGCAGATTTGGCCTGTGGGTCATACTTTGCTGACCCATGGTATAGATAAATGTTCTGGTTTATTGGGGTACAAGTATGTAACATATTCATTGTTGATGTTTATTCTCTTTAAGAGACGTCAACTATACAAAGCAAAACATTTAATTTTAAGATAACTAAGCTCAGTCTCCACTTTTTTTTTTACAGTTAAATAATCGGTTATTTAATTATTTCCAGTGGGAGCTTGGCTAGTTAGGGCTAAAGCTCAGCTATATTTGTGTTGGCCCCTGGGTGATTGTTTGATTTGACTGTGCATAAGGGTTGTATATAAGACAGCAGTGAGAAAGAGAATTGAAAGGATGAATGGCAACCAGAAAGTTGAATTCTCCGCTGAATGAGCCATACTTCAGCAAAGAGGTGCCCTGGAGGTGTTTGAGCAGGAGGATAATCTGATCAGAGTTGTACTTTAGATGGTTTAGAGCTCAGGCCAGAAAGTGGAAGGGAAAGCCAGATAAGGGAACTCACATGATCCAACTTCTCTTACATGTCAGACACTTTATAGAGGTGTGTTAAAGCATCTCTTTTTATTTAGTGGAATGAAAGAGAAGGCTAGTTTGTAAAGTGGAATAAGAAGAGAAGGGAAAAGTGCTAGAGAAATTCCAGTCTTGCTTTAGATGAATGTGGAAAGTAAAGGAGAGAAAAAAATTAATGATAACACAATCTTTCCTAGCCTAGGTGACTAAAAGAACGGTAGTAAGGAGTGAGTAAGAGTTGGTTTCTGGAAAGAAGCTTGGGTTGAGAAGCACGTATGCAGCTAGGCAAATTACTGTAGGCCAGCAGATTCAAGTTAGGGGAGACTGAGATGAAAATCCCTGGCTGTCATAGTAAATATCATCTAAAGATCATTCTACAAGCTGTTACTGCATGGCTAAAATTAATGACCCTGGCTTGTATTGTGATGTATCACTTCATTGCCAGTAGTGAGTATGAGAGATTTGTTATATTTTGTGGGTTAGTAAAAATGGTTAAATAATTTAAAAAATTTAAGATGTTATGAAAAAAATGTATACGCATACATACACACATACACTCCAACACACACACATAAACACAGAAATTGTCATTCTGAATTTAGTAATTCCAGGAGCTGGATGTATTACAAGTGGTCGTTCTTTTAGTTCAGATTTAAATATGTCAAAATCCATATGTTTAACACCTTTGTTTAACATATGCCTCAAACATGTTCTGCTTTTTATTCCCCTAACATTTGGTTTGTGAATACTGAAATAAAGAAGTTAGGTATTTGATGTATGGAAGCCTCGTTGTTTTAGTTTGCTGACTTGTAGGGCTTTTTAAAATTCATATTAGAAAATTCTTCAGAAGAATAGTTTCTGACTGATCTGTGCCATTCCCCTTAAGTTCCTTTTGTGATTAAATAGATGTTCTCACTGCTCTACCAGTCTCTTCTCTTAGTGGCTCAATTATTCTGTCAGTTTTGATTATCAATCTGCCAACATGTTCACATTTTCTAATTTAGAGAATTAGTAACAATTTCTTGTGATGCCCATCTTCAGTGATTTGCTTTATTGGCGTCCATGAATGCGGAGGAAGACTGGCTTTAAGTCACAGTGAGTGACATTTTAATATTTCGCAAGTCCTGAGGAGTGCAGGCTGTTCTCCTGTGGAGCCAGAGTGCACATAGATTTAAGAAGGAGGGTTAATCCTGGCTCTAGTTAGCTGCATAAAACCAAGAGGCCATTTCTTACCTTTGCTCCCCTTTTCCTTCCTTCTTTATTTTCTTTCTTTTTTTCCCTTTTTACTAAAGTGTTCTGCTTCATTAAGTTCCATGGAGTTGTGGTCTGACTAAGCCATACCATTTGAGGCACTTAGTGCAGACAAGTAGGCCTCATGCCATATACTTTTCTGGGTAAGATGTTTGCATTCTTGGTTTCATCTTTGCCATTCTAGCCCCTGAGAAAAATAAAATGGAATTTTTTTTTTTTTTTTTTTGAGACCAAGTTTAGCTCTTGTTGCCCAGGCTGGAGTGCAATGGCGCAATCTCTGCTGACTTCAGCCTCCGTCTCCCAGATTCCAGAGATTCTCCTGCTTCAGCCTCCCAAGTAGCTGGGATTACAGGGAGACCAACACTCCTGGCTAATTTTTTGTATTTAGTGGAGACGGAGTTTCACCACATTGGTTAGGCTGGTCTTGAACTCCTGACCGCAGGTGATCCACCAGCCTTGGCCTCCCAAAGTGCTGGGATTACAGGCACAAGCCACCGTGCCTGGCATGAAATTGAATTTTTGAAAATCTTTTTTTTTTTTGAGATGGTGTCTCGCTCTGTCTCCCAGGCTGGAGTGCAGTGGCATGATCTCGGCTCACTGCAAGCTCTGCCTCCTGGGATCAAGCTGTTCTCCTGCCTCAGCCTCTTGAGTAGCTGGAACTACAGGCACGCACCATCACGCCTGGCTAATTTTTTGTATTTTAGTAGAGACGGGGTTTCACCATGCTTGCCAGGATGGTCTCGATCTCCTGACCTTGTGATCTGCCTGCTTCAGCCTTCCAAAATGCTGGGATTACAGGCATGAGCCACCGCGCCCGGCTGGTGAAATCTTAAATGAGGAAAACTTTATAAAACTGCAGAGCTGCTCTGTTCATGTTAGTACCGTATATCATTAGTATCATATATCAAAGAAACTTTCAGATGGTACTAGTGCCTAGAGATTACTGAAAATTCAGTGAATTGATACATTTCTAGCTTTAGTTCTGCAAGTGTAGATTACCTTGCCAGAGGGGCATATGCTATGTTGAGGGATGTCCATTTATGTTGTGGGGGATGTGAGAGAGAAGGGGAGAGATAGCAAGATAGAAATCTTTGCTCTGCTTCATAGCTGGGTTCTCTAACCTCAGAACTCAGGTTTTCCCCTTATATTGGTCCTTTTTTTTTTTTTTTTTTTTTTTAAATTTTTCCTGGTTCTTCCTTAATCTTGTCTTGCCATGTCACACCTGGGTATCTTTATAAATGCTGTTTTCTCGAGTTGAAACCTATCCTCCTCTTCTCCTCTCCTTTGTCTACCAAGACATCTCAAATCAAGCTGATTTCATTTTTTAGTACTCTGTGTCCTTCCAAGTGTTGCATTCTCTGTGCTCCCAAGGGACTCGGTGCTTACCTCTATTTGTCCACTTACATTTTTATTTTAGTGATTTGATTGCTTGTAAGTTTTCTGCATGGGACTAAAAGCTCCTCAGAGGCAGAGACTGTTCTTTCACAACTTGGCATCCTTAGAGCCGGCCAGAACTCCCACTACATAGTAAATGCTCATTAACTGATAAATGAATGAATGAACAAAGCTTGGAAGCAGGCAACTTCTAATCGCAATGGTAAAATGAATAAAACAGAAGCAAACTTACATTTATCCCTATTTAATTGCTTTATATAGCAGTATTATAATATTTTTATCATAATTCTACAAAAAGGATAGGAATTAAAGATTTTTCATAATGTTTTTCCCAGTGCCAAGTATTCTACTGGGGCCCACTGTGTAATTAGCAATGCTTGCAATAATGATCTAAGCTGGCCAATATATATTTTTCTCCTTCCAATTAATTCACTCTCCCTAGTTTACCTTGCAAACCCAGCTGCTGAGAGAAGCTCTGATCGTTATGGGGTTAAAGAGAGAATGGTCATAATTTTTATTTAGTGTTTTCCATATAAATGCACCTCATTATCTGCTGTACCTCATTATATATGATCTATTTTATGACCGTTTAGTTCTCCTTAGCAGTTCTGTTTTTATTCTGTTACGCTTGCTGTCTAAACTCTCAACTTTATGACTCCATTACCCCCGCTCTCTGCTGCCTGCTGCCCCACTCCCACTGCTGAGGTGGATAATGTAAGCTTTGCTGTTGCCAGGCCACATTCCTAATAAATTCCTCACCTACAGACAGGCAGCCACATAGGACACAGTGTCTGGGTGTCATGCTTTCCTATCACATCGCTAGACTCTCATTAGATACTTGTGAGAGAAATTACCACCGAGGCGTCTTCAGGCACAATAGCATTAATGAAGTTAGGAAATGACTCCCACAGATGTTTGACACTCAATCAATCCTACTTAATTTAATTATACTCCTGAATGAAAGACAAAAGGGTTGCTCTTGTAGTCCATCCCTTGCTTTTTACTTTCTCATCCGCTTTTTCCTTCTGATTTACTTAATCCTTGCTGAGAAATGTCAATGTAATTAACTCGTTATAATTATTTAAAAGTGGACTTTGTTATAATACCTTGTATCATTTTCCACTTCTCTTCCCCTACCAAACTGCAACTACATGAGAACTCTCTATGTAAATAGAGTGGTGGAGTGGGGAGAAATTGTGCTCTTAGAACTCTGACAACTCAGCCACTTCTAGTGTCTCTGTAATTAAGGGCACTGATGACACTGGCATGGACAACTTTATGTCCTAAAATTCTGTTCACCAAGAAATTTTGAAGGCTTATTCTTGAAGTGAAACAGATACTGGATTTTTTTTTTTTTTTTTTTTTTTTTTACCAGTCTCAAAATGATAGGATTACCTAATAAAGTACCAAAATTAAAATAGCAACTTATGCTACATGGCACTTTATTTGTTACAAAGTCCATTCACTTATGTAACATTTTTAAAGTCCTCACAGTGGCTTAGGAGGATGGATACAATTGCCATTTTAGAGACGAGAGACTTAACATAAAGAGAGGTTAGGTGATTACCTGTCCAAGATTTCACAGTCAGTAAACAATGACCCTAAAACTTTGACTTTCATTCCTTCATTCATTTGACTAATACATAACTATTGCCACTAGACCTGTATGAAGCCCTAGTCCTGGTGCTATAAAAGTTGGAGGATAAGAAGATGACCACAAAACTGTGGCGCTGCTTGGAGAGAGGCATGTGAAGGAGGCAATGGAAGTGATCGGAGGAAACTGACTAGGGCTCGGTGCCAGGTAGTGGTGCAAGTAGAACCAAGGAATTCGAAGGTGTCTGGAATGTATATTGAAGAAAAATGGAATCAGAGATGGACTTTTTTCCCCCTGGTGATTAATGGGATCAGTTTGATTTTACAGAGGTAAGCTAGCTTTACTATAGGCCATGTCCAGAATGCCTCCCAGAGTGGATACGGCTGCTCCACACCAGCATTGCAAATGCAAATGCAGGAAGAGAAACAGACTTGGGAGAGAAGATTATAATTTCCATAGAGAACTTAACTTTCTTACCTGTGGGACATCCAGGAGTATGTACTGGTCTGTAGCTCAGTAGGAAAATCTGAGCTGGAGATACCTTTTGAGAGGTCTCAGTGTAGAAATGGGGCTTAATGAGACCTTTCACTGCTCTTCAATACCTCACAACTTACCCAGGATTGGTCTTCTTTGGGCAAATACATATTTCCCAAGTGAGCTACAGAATTTTTGATATTTGCAGGCCAGATTTTTAAAGCGCTCCAACTCTGCAGAGGATGGAGGAATGGGTCACGTTATCTCATGATATTTATCTTAGTCATTTGTTTATTATTTTATGATATTTTATTACAGTCATTTGTTTACATGCCTATCTTTTCTAGTAGAGTGTGAGCTCCATGCTCCATACCATTGTCTTTCTTAACTTCAGCTTATAGAAGATGTTGTTGTATTGAATTGGAATATTTTACTTCTTTGAGGTTTCTTTTAAATCCCCCAATATTTTCTAGGTTCAAATACATCACAGTTAGCTCCATAATGTCAGGATATAACCCTCTTGCTGGTTGCACTTTCCAGGGTTCTGTGGAGTAAGGTAACAGAGAAGGGATGTGTGTTTCTATACACCGACTGAACCTTGCAGATGCTGCCTCTGAGATCTGCTGGCTCACTCATTTGCAAGCTCTCCAGTCTTTGTCAAGGAACTTAACCGACCTTAATTTTCTTTTCTCCTAATGCAAGAATAATAACATCATTGTTACAACACTTTTAATTAATTAAACAAACATTTATTGGATGCCTATTAAGTATCAGGTACTGTAATGGGAGGTAGATTAGAATACCTGTCTTCTCCAGTTTCCTACGAATCTACAAATGCTTTCTTGTCACTCAGCTCCTATTAGGAAGGCAGCCTAAAGAGCAAAGCTTTCCTCTTCCCAGAGGTGGACAACTTGAGACAACTTTTGACTTATGTGGGGAGACCAACGAAGTCACTTGTGCTGCCATAAATTTCTTTAGTAAACTTCTATTTTACTATCCCTGCAGTGAAATGAGTCAAAAGTCTAGATAAAGGATTTTGAACTGCCTCCTATGGACAGAGGAAAGGCTTTGTGGAATTTTAAGACAGGAAGAGAAATGCTTAGATTTACTTTTTAACAAGGCCCCATAGCCTATAGAATGGATTAGAGGAGGATGAGATTTAATGCGAAGAGATAAGGTGGAAAGTACTGTAATTTTCCACGAAAGTTTACAGTGGATTGGACTAAGGATGATGGCAAAGATAGAGAGGAAAGGTGATCACGTAATACTTGGGAGAAGGAACTCAATGTATTTGGAGAAGCTTGGATATAGACAGGGGTTAAGGGAAAAAGAATCGTTCAAAGATGTTACTCTGGAGCAGCTGGGTGGTTGTAGACCTATTTGTTGAAATAGACAACACAGAAAGAAGAGCAAGTTTGACTTGGACATGATCATGTTTATGTTCCTGTGATATGTGGAGATGGAGATGTTAAGTACTCAAGGCTTAAGGGTCTGGGTTAGCTTTGTAATTTTCCAGGCTGCTATAAAGCCAGTACTATTGTTTGGACAGTGTGATGAACGGATGAAGCATAAGAAGGAACAGGCACGCAAGAAGAGGGCCAAAGCCTTGTGGGCTGCTAATTTCAATCCTTCCATTGCTCTTTCTTGGGAAGATGGACAGCTGTTTTACCAAGTGCATGCCTAACTCCTCACAGGGACTGCTAGACTGGGAATAGGCCTCACCAGCTCAGGTTTTCCAATTTCAAAATACAAAGCAAAAGATGAGAATTTTAACTTGGATAATCCAGAATTCCAGTAGGAGAATAAAGGCCAAATCTGGAGAGAAATACGCTATTTGGTTTTATTGGTGCTAAATACAATTAATATTTGGGCATGTTGTGACACAAACACAATTATGTGGTGTAGCGATATCTTACCTATTCTACATACAGGATTGCTTGAGATTTCTTTCTCCTTTTCATTGACATATGTTTTACAAATCTCTTGTCTTTAAAAGAGAAACTGCAGATGAAACATTCTCTTCCTTAGGTGTTCGATTATTATATTTTAGCCATTCCTAATCATCTCATTTGTAGAAAATGACTAATTTTAGAAGAGCCAAAGGTTAAAAATAGTGATAATTACTCCTCTCATGTAGCACCATCTATTCTGAAAATTGAGTGAAATTGCACAGTGGCATCAAGGGACACATCTGTTTTATTTATAAATCAAAAGTTGATAGGTAAGCCTTTAGCACCTGCACTGAGTATTACGATGTATGACTTAGTGGCTGAGGACTGGGCTATTATTTTATCGTAACATTTGCTGGCACAATCAGGACTACTCTTAATTTTGGAGAGAAATAAAGCACAAGTATGAGACTGAGGGGATTGATTAAAATATTGGAAATAATAATAATAATTTGAATGGAGCATGCAGTAGATTACAATGGCCTCAGTTTCTCATTCTTCTTTGTAACCACACCTTTTACCATGTGGCTTTGCAGTTTCTTCCTACCCTTATTTGAGTTTGTTCATATGATTTGCTTTGATCAATTGCATGTTAGCAGGTGTGACGTGGCCAAAAGCTTGAAAAGTGCTTGCTCAATTGGACTGGCTATACTCTGCACTCACCATGAGAAGAACATGTCTTGGTTAGTCCTGTAGTCCCAGGAGGATGAGAGATAGGAGGGTAGAGAGCCAGACCACACCTGACAAGCCCAGTTAGGAGCAGCCATCCCTCCGATGATTTTCAGCCACTGAATTCTGGTGTGGTTTATGATGCAGCAATGAAGTGACATTAGATAACTAATAATACGGGTAATTGCAGGCTGAAGAGAAAGATCCTAGCTAATGTTAGCATCTGGGGGGAAATGAGAGTGAGGGAGACGGGGAGAAAGAGAGAGGGACAAACACAAACACACATACAAACAGAGGTGAGGAGGGTGGAGAGAAAGAGAAAGAGAGAGACATTGACATATGATTAAGAAGTTAATTCAGTACATGAGAAGACAATAGTTTTGAGGTTAACTGACAACACTGAGGAACGTCAAAGGCTTGGCACATAGGGAATGAAAACATTCATTTATCTCGACAAAAAAAAAAAAAAAAATCAAGAGGATTGCAAGGGGATTCTGTCTCTTTTAAAGCAAATCTTCTTCTCTTTCCCTGACCAGTTTCTCACTTCAGCCCCTGAGACAGTTGTTATCCTGGGGTAATTTTGCTCCCCCTACCATGAGACAGCTGGCAATGACTGGAGACAGTTTTGATTGTCATGACTTGGAGGAGTCAATGTTACTGGCCTCTAGTGGGTAGAGGCCAGAGATGCTGCTAAACACCCTGAGAAGTGTAGGACTGCCTTCCTCCAACAAAGAATTATCTAGTTCAAAAGTCAACAGTGCCAAGCTTGAGAAACCTTCACACAATATGTAACTTATGAAGCCTGACCCTATGAAATTCCAGAAGTTTGTATCTAGCAATAAAGAGGACTGAGCAAAAGTCAGATAGTATTTAATTTTTGAGGACCTAGAATGCACCAAGGTAACCAGGGGCCATATTATGCAGGGTTTTGTAGGCCTTTTGGGGATTTAAATCCTTGTTCTAGGAGTAATAACAAGCCACTGAAGGATTTAACGAGGGAATGATGTGATCAGCTTTGTATGTTTGAAACATGGTTATGACTATGCAGTGGACTGGAATAGGCTTTGGAGTAGTAGGCAGAGAAACAACCAGGCAAAGAAAGATTCCTCCTTTCTATGGATGATCAGAAGTGACAGGCACTTTGGCATCTTGTGCACAAACAAGGGAAGTCATATGAGGTGTTTAGAAGAAAACAGGAAGCTGGAGAAAGGCTGACAAGTGAAGGCAAGTTAGTGAGAACTTCTTAATAACTGAGCAGACGCTGGGCGGGGCTCAGGTTGTAGGAGGTAATAGAAGTGGGCCAACCCTTATTGCTCACAGAAGTCAATGGAGATGCTCCACTTAGTGCTTGTTCTCTCTAGCCTGAAAGTAGTAGCTCGATAACTGGGGAAAGGGAGTCACCCCAAGCAACCCAGCTGTCCTGACCATCACTGCACTTAGGTAACAGTAGAGGCATTCATTTTATCTAACATCTTTTGCTATCACCTCCTTTCTTCTCAGCAGCTCTAAGAACTGACAATGCTCCCTTATCTCGTTTCTTCCATTGCTTTAGTTAACACATTTTCCATATCATCATTGGGTCAACTTATTTTAATAAACAGGTAAGAGCCTACTATGTGTGTGTCCAAGGTGACATAGCATGGGCTGTTGACCAGACAATCTATGTTCAGTGTTTTACTAGCAGCATGACTTTGGTAAATTTATTTATTGACTCTCAGTCTCAGTTTCTTCACCTTAATATGGGAGTAATAATACTACTACCTCATAGGTTGTTGTGAGGATTGAATTAATTAATGTATGTAAGAACATTGCCTTGCAAATAAAAAGCTCTCAATCATAGTTAGCTATTATAATAATTGCTTGTTAGGCACTGGAGAAAAAAAGATGAATATAAATGATCTCCGTTCCAATGAATGCACAGTCTAGCAGAGGAGACAGGGAGTAAACATATAATTTCAGTAACAGGATTAATTAATGTAACAATAGAAATAGACACAATTTGCTCTAGAAGTACAGAAGAAATGCATCTTCCATAGGGGTCTTTAGCTCCAGCCCAGATCATTCTTCTGAGCATTTGATCTGTGTGTCAGTCTGCTTTGTAGATACCACTACTGAATGTTCCAAAGGAAACTAAAGCAGTGTTATTTATCCTGTTGCTGGAGGGAAAAGCTCGAGTGCCCCGAGTTCATTCTAGTGCCTCCACCTCATTGTTGCCTGATCAATCATCAGGTCTGGCAGCTTCTACCTCCTTAATATCTCTCACAGCCAGCTGCTTCTCTCCATCCTCACTGTCATAAACTTTGTTCATAACAAGTTAATCTTCCCCTAAATTATTGCAACAGCCCCACCCAATTGCTCTGCCTTCCTCCAATATTGTTTCCTTTATCTTGTCCACACTGCAGCCTGAGAGATCTTTTCAGAGCACAGAACTGAAAATTCTTTTAATGAAAATTAAAATGGCTCCCATTTGCTGTAGTATGAAGCCCAGGCTCCTCAGCCATCACAGGATGCTCTTTAGGCATGCAGCCTCTCAGTCTCACCTCCTGTTCTTACTGCCCTCTTTTCAACAGGCACTTCCTACATTCTGAACAGCTTGGCATTCCACGAATATAGCTCTTCTCTGCCTTTCTCACCTCTGGACCTTTGCAAATGTGCCTCCGATCTTTTTCTCCCTGCGTCAACACAGACTTTAATAGCAACTTTTTTTTTTACTAGGTAGGGATCTGGAAAGCTGCAAAAAAAGACAAAATGCAGTAACTCACCCATAACACTTTCATTTCTAAAGAGCCTACAGGAGAGACCATTTCCTTCTTTTGCCTTCCCTGCCATTTACTCTTTTCCTTTTGGTGTGGGTGTGGGGACCCAATCACTTGAACGAATAACATTTGAAATGTACACATAATAAATTTTAAAGTAAATATGAAAGATCTACAATATAACAGAATTTTAGTTCATTAAATTCTTTTAAGTTGTAGGAAAGATATGATACATTCTTCAAATGTGTATTTTTTATTTTGAAAATATTGTGCTAATAAATTTGAAAGGCACACTATTAAAGATTTGACCAAAACTACAAATACTGTATTCTCTCTGAAAGAGCAGAGAGTGTAAATGCCAGTCATTCTTTATTAATCCACTCTTTGATGATCTCAAATACAGTATTCTTGGATCCATTATCTATAATTATGTATACTGTATCATGGTTCTCTTTCACATTGGATTATTAATAATGTCTATGACATGCTTACATGACTTTAACTGACTTTTTTGCTTATTTTGTAGAAGCTCTGATGATTATTGGTTATTCTGATTTCTAAATTTCAAAGTCAACCAGTCTCAAAGCAAACCTACTTTGGAGAATATTTCAGAATACGTTTTAATACATTTTTGAAGAACAGCAATGCCAAGAAGCTTGACCTTTATTTTTTGGACTTAATCCAATGGTCTGATTGGATTTATTAATAAGGACTTTTGATAAAATAATACAAAATCACACTACTACTTTAAATTTTGATGAAGTGCTTAATTGAAAAAAATAAAGTACCTGAAAATAAATGCTAAAACTCCTCTATGGGTCAGAAATCTAGTTAATGAGAATCAGAGTGCTTTCTCTAAAGGACAGTTATCCTTAAGTAGCTTAGCTAAGTAATGATCGTGGGAATAATACACTGGCCTATGAAAAAGGAGTTAATTGCATTTTCTCACCTTCAACTGAGCAGATACACATATCATAAAATCTACCACTGTACTTTTTTTGGTGTTCAATGATATACCTTGGTTAAAAATTTTTTATGACTTCTGTGTGGATGTGATCACTGATAATTAGTCTGATATTCATATTGTCATGCAATTATTTGGAATTGCTTCCAAGGATTGTTCTTCATGCCATAATTATATTTTGGGCATGTTACAAGAATATAAGCCTAACAAAATTTTTGTAAATCATAGAAGTTATGTTTTAATAGTCATGTAATCCAGGTGGCCAAGGGAAGATATGATAACTTTGTCTAATTGCTCTTGGGAATGAAGTATCTGGGACCCAAGACAGGGACTCTCTGATCTGTAGCTGGAAATAGATGTGTGTTGAGGAAAAGAAAATGGGGTCTCCACAGTGGGTTTTATTTAGTTCCCTCTTGAAATAGGACACAAATGATTGGTGATAATATACGTTATTTTCCAAAGACCATCCTCTCTCATCTACATGAGTAATTTGTGTTCTTCTGATTACCTGATTATATATTTTTTTTTTTTGTGAAACAATATTCCTGGCCTTATGTTAATGGTGCATTTGTCCCTTCTTGCTCTGCACTGCATTACAAGCTCATATATATTAGCTGAAAACACATGCCACTCTGCCCAAATAACTTTCCTTTGCTTTAGATTTCTCTCCAGCCCTTACAGAAGTGTAGGGAAAATTTCAGTTTTTCTTACCACAACAAAAGGAAATACAGAAAAAAGAAGGGGGATAATAAGGAGAATTTCCTTTCCCCATGCAATTTGTCTCTACCTTCCCTAGCTGTTAATCATATTTTCATTTGTGTTTACTATTATAACATCACTTCATTTCAATTACAATTATTATCATGCCAAATACTGTATTTTACTGTTTTGTGAACATCCAGTGTTTGGCATAGCACTTAGCATATATTAGATACCCAACAATTTTTTTTTGACTGAACATCCAAGGTATCCTTGGAACCAGAAATATTGTTGGCACTCAAGAAATACCTTAAAAATAAGAAAAATAACAACATCTCATTTTTCAGCTCTTAGCATGTGCCAGGCACTGTGCTAAACATTCTATATAGATTCTCTCATTTAAATCTCGTTAACACTTCTATGATTTGGATACCATATCCACTCCACTTTGCAGATAAAGAGAATGAAGCATGAAAAAAAGAAAGAAATAAACAATAAAAAAAAAAAGTTAAAAAAGGAACTGAAGCATGGAGAGCTAAAGAGACTTCCTCCAAGTCGTTCAGCTTGTAAGTGTTTGAGATTGGAGCTTCAGTGTCCATACTCTTAATCTCTTTTCCAGATAAATGGGGAGATGTAAATAATTGTAATACTGTGAGTAATTACAATGATGGATCTATGTACTTGGCCCAGTTGTGGCACAGAAGATAAATGATCAGATTTACTTGAATAGTCAGGGAAGGTTTCCCAGAAAGGGTGAAAAATATTGGTGGGCATATACCATGGTGAGAGTGTTTGACCTAGTTCTCTTTTTGATGTTGTTCCCACATTTCAGTAAATTAGGCTAACCTTGTTCAAAACATCACCAAACTCACTTGTTTCTGTTTCTTTATCTGTAAAAAAGTGATTACCAGATTAGACAATGTCTCATCTTAAATATTTTGATTCAAAATAGATCATTTTACTAGAGTATGTGCCTTGCATACAATCTTGGCTCATAAACATCTATTGAACTGAATTTATTTGAAATAGAGAAGTGCATCCAGTGGTATTGCTGCAGCTAAAACCATCGTCTGTCTAGACTATTATTCTTTCATTACCTTACATAGCCGTTGTACATTAGTGGAATTTGCCTGCAATATTTTCTCTTCTGAAATTACCAAACAAAAGAGCATCATAATTTATTGTTGTTGAACTCCAAACTTAGTGGTTTAAGATTTACTATTGTTCTTTCATTTCCAAGGTGTGCCTTACATTGGGGATTTGATATGATCATAATCTATCACTCCTGCACTTGATAAACTCAGAATAATCTCTAAGAAAGCTGGCTACACTGTATATCATTGATATGTATTAATGATGTATGAGTATGTATTCTCATTTGAGTATTTATATATATTTTCTCAGAGGAGAATATGTATGAGTATATTCTTATAGGAGAGAATAAGCTATGAACTACTGACTCAATGTCAGAAAGTGAATTTTCAGAGGGCTGTATGTAATCCATCCTCTTACCTTCAGGATATGAGGCCAGTCTCTTATCTATATCATCTTGGTGACAGGAAATGCCATTATCTCTAAAAACTACCTTTGGAGAATAGCTGTGATCCTCAGATTCCAGTAGAAAAAACTCATATTTGAGATGTTCTGGATGACAATAAACAATTTTCACTGGGAATGTATAGTTCATACTTGAGCTTCAGGGACCTATGTATATGTGCATCTATATATTTTTCTAACGAATAGATTCTTAGATTTCATTAACCATTCAAAGGGATCACTAACTACCCCTTCCTCCAAATGTTATGAAAAATAAAATTAGCCTGTGGTGGGCATATTTGAAATGCTGCTTTTCAGTTCTGTAACTTGGTGCAGAGTAAAGAATGCTTAATTGGGATTGAGGAAATCTGAATGAACCTCAATTTTATCACACAGAAAAGAGTAAAGATGGTAATAGATGACTTCTATGAAGGCTTGTAGCTCAGATGTTTTTATATTTTACAACTGGAGTCACTGGTCTCCAATAAACTTGTTGAACCTTGTGTGTGTGAGTCTTCACTTCAAGCAAGTCTCTACTGTTATGTAAAGTTCAACATCAGGTCCTCTGTGAGTCCCTGATCATTATCCTCCAGACTTAAGTTGTAAGTTATTTGTAAACTTATACTTCTGTAGGTAAGCTTTAATCTTTCCCATATATCCTTCAACTGAAGAGATTTTATTTCTGACTACCTTATTTTATCATAAGCATTTTGAATTCTCAACCTTATTTTCATGGTACTGAATTTTGTGTACAGTAGTGGTTCTCAAAATGTGATTTAGTTACTCCTGAAAGTCTCAGTGATCTTTTGGGGGTTGAGGTGAGGCCTGTGAGGTCAAAACTATCTCCATAAAATGTTTTTTGCCTTTTGTTCACTGATTGTCTCACAAGTATAAAGTAGAGTTTATACCCAATAGATGGAATGCAGAAGCAACTATCAGGATCCAATTGTCATTTATTAAGCCATACATTAAGGAGATCTAAAAATATATAAACTGCTGCTACTCTTTTAAGTATCTTTTTGGAAAACATGTTATTTTTCATAAAATACAAAATTTATATTGATATATGATGGTTTCATTATTTTTTAAATAAATTAATAAATATTAAAAAATATTATCAGTTTTAAGTTTGGATGTAAATATCAACAAATACAATCCACATAAAGGAAAGCTTTTTGGGGTTCTCAATAGCTTTTAAGAGTGTGAAGAACTCTTGAAACCAAAAAGATGACATAAAGGAACTTCAGTCAGGCAGGAGCCACATTTCCACTCCAAGCCTTCATCTTCCTTCAGCTGTCATTTAGAGGAGAAATAACACGGTGCTCATCGCTCTTGGTCTCACTATTTGAGTACTAAAAAGTAGTCCAAGTCACTAAGGGTGCCATGGTCAAGTTAGCAGAATACTCCAGGTAGAGAAGTAGCTGGAAACTCACCTTGTATTTCCCCACTCTGCCAACTCTCTCTTTTCTTCGAGATAATGAGTGGGCTCAGTTTAAAATTCCTTTATGCCAATGATGATGTGAGAAAAGTGTTTCCTTGCTTGTCTTCCAGGATTTTTATAGTTTGAAGTCTTATATTTAAATCTTTAATCCATTTTGAGCTAATCTTTGTATGTGGTGAGAGGTAGAGATTCAATTTCAATCTTCTGCATATGACCCTCCAGTTATCCCAGCACCATTTGTTGAATAGACAGTCCTTTCCTCATTGCTTGATTTTGTTGGCCTTGTCAAAGATCAGATGGTTTTAGGTGTGCCAATTTGCTTCTGAATTTTCTATTCCCATTCCACTGGTCTATGTGTCTGTTTTTGTACCACTATCAAGCTGTTTTAGTTACTATGGCTTTATAGTGTAGTTTGAAGTCGAGTAGTGTGATATCTCTGGCTTTGTTCTCTCGCTTAGGATTGCTTTGCCTACTCAAAGCAAAAAGAGACAAGTGGAACCTAATTAAACTAAGGAGCTTCTGCACAGCAAAAGAAACTATCAACAGAGCAGACAGACAACCTACAGAATGAGAGAAGATGTTTGCAAGCTATATATCCAACAAAGACCTAATATTCAGAATCTATAGAGAACAAAGAAATTAACAAGTAAGAAACAACCCCATTAAAAATGTGCAAAGGACATGAACAGACACTTCTCAATAGAAGACATGGGGCCAGGCGTGGTGGCTCATACCTGTAATCCCAGCAGTTTGGGAGGCCAAGGCAGGTGGATCACAAAGTCAGGAGATTGAGACCATCCTGGGTAACATGATGAAACCCTGTCACTACTAAAAATACAGAAAAATTAGCCAGGCATGGTGACACACACCTGTAGTCTCAGTTACTCAGGAGGCTGAGGCAGGAGAATCACTTGAACCTGGGAAGCAGAGGTGGCAGTGAGCTGAGATTGCACCACTGCACTCCAGCCTGGGTGACAAAGCGAGACATACTGGTGGCCAAAAAACAGGAAAAAATGCTGAAACCCTCAGCTCCACTAATCATCAGAGAAATGCCAAGCAAAGCCACAATAAGTTACCATGTCAAGTCAGTCAGAGTGGCCATTATTAAAAAGTCAAAAAACATCATATGTTGGCGAGGCTGCAGAGAAGAGGGAATGCTTATATACCGCTGGTGGGAATGTAAGTTACTTCAGCCACTGTGGAAAGCAGTCTGAAGATTTCTCAAATAACTTAAAACAGAACTACCATTCGTTCCAAAAATCCCACTGCAAGGTGTATACCCAAAATAAAATATTTCATTTTACCAAAAAGACACATGCACTCATATATTCATCACTGCACTATTCACAGTAGCAAAGACATGGAACTAATCCAGGTTCCCATCAATGGTAGACTGAATAAGGAAATGTGGTACATGGGAGGCCAAGGCAGGCAGATCACGAGGTCAGGAGTTCAAGACCAACCTGGCCAACATGGTGAAACCTTGTCCCTACTAAAAATACAAAAAATTAGCCGGGCATGGTGGCAGGCACCTGTAATCCCAGCTACTTTGGAGGCTGAGGCAGGAGAATCACTTGAACCCAGCAGGCAGAGGTTGCAGTGAGCCGAGACCACACCACTTTATTCCAGCCTGGGCAACAGAGCGAGACTCTGTCTCAAAAAAAAAAAAAAAAAAAAAAAAGAAAAGAAAATGTGGTACATATACACCATGGAATACTGTATAGCCATAAAAAGAATGAAATCATGTCCTTTGCAGCAACATGGATGGAACCGGAGGGCAAGATCCTAAGCAAATTAACACCGGAACAGAAAAACCAAATACTGCATCTTCTCAATGATAATTGGGAGCTAAACATCGAGCACACATCTCCATAAATATGGAACAATAGACTCTGAGGACTACTAGAGGGTGGAGGGAGGGGAGGAGTGGGCTAAAAACTATCTCTTGGGTACTATGCTCATTACTTGGGTCATGAGATCTGTACTTTAAACCTCAACATTACACACTATTCCTGTGTAACAAATCTGTAGATGATTTCCTGTATCTAAAATAAAAGTTAAAATTTTTAAAAATAAGCCCTGTATGGAAGTCAAATTATCAAGCCGCTGACCCGTAGCACATGGAAAACTACTATGAAATAAGTCCCAGATATGACCTTTTTTAGACAATTACTAGTCCAAAAGGATTTACACCATGAACTTCCACAATAGACTACTTTCCCCTGGATCCTCCACCCCTGAAACAGTACCTTTTCTCCTGAAGTAGTTTCCCTGAAGTGTAGCTATACCTAGCAGTTTTACAAATGTTTTATTGAGAAATATTTGAACTATTTTATGTAATCATTATTTTAAGAAAAAAGATGTCCTGGAAGCTTCCCTGCCAGACCAGCCCTATCTATAAGCAATGACTTTCAGGTTTTAAGTATTAGCAATACCCAAGGGTTTGTTGGAAGAAATATTTCTATTATTGTTAATGATGAAAATGTTTGGCTAGGGAGTATATCCATTTTCCTCTTTGTCATTTATAATCGATTACTCATAGTAACCCTAAGTGGAGAGTATATTTTTATGACAGTTGTGCTTCAGAAAGAGAAGAGATATTCTGAGTTATTGGTTATTAAGTTTCATCTATCTATAACCTTCAAGGCAAGGCAACTGGAAAAGTGGGAGGTATATTTTAAAAAATCATTTAGTTTCTCTGTCAAATTATTTTGACTGTATCTTAAAATAAATGGAATAAAAACCTGGCAAATGTGTTAATACTAGACCTTGGAAACACAAAGTGATAATATGCCAGATATATGTGTAATGCATATTAAAGTGTGATAGATTGATTTTAAAAATTTGATCTCTTTTAGATGACATTGTTTTCTTTTGGAGCTGTGCCTGAGGAGAGTACAGAAGCTTAAAACTACCTTTTTACATATTTTTAAGAAAAATAAAGGGAAAACATTTGAAAAGTAATGCATCTCACTTGTTTTATTGGTTTGATATCTCAACCTCTTGAACTCAAGAAATCAATTTAAAAAATTTTATTTGTGGAGAAAGGACAAGCAGTAACACATGTGAATGATATAGAGTATTGGAAATAATTGAAATTGAAAAAGAAAGGGATGAAAAAAAAATAGAGGTAAAACCTAACAACATGTCACCTAGCAATGAAGATGTTTCATGTTGTTTGAAGGTAAAGGAGATGGAGCACATCCTCATTATTGGTCCCAGTTTTTTTCAGGAGTTTTTGTGTAGGAAAGTTGATAACAAGAAAACTTTAAAAATTGAGTGTCGAATGAGTGTGGTGAAAGCTGCATTAGTTGAGATGGGATTGAAATGTGAAGGCAGATATCCTTGTTGTTAACACCCTGTGGGGGAAGGGGGTAGAATGCTGCTTTCAATATGATTTCTGTTAAAAAACAAAACTGCAAACTTTGTCATATAGCAACAGGGTCTGGAAGAAGAAACACTATAAACATTTGAATGTTATCCTTATTAATAATATTGCTGGTTTTGGAGAATTAGTCTCATTTCTGTAAGAACTTTACTTTTTAACTTTGTGCATGCATGTTTGTGTGCATGTATGTGTGTGTGCACTATTTTTTTTCTATATGTCAGTACTAGTTGCAAACGTAGAATCTGACAATGGTAAATTACCACCAAATTCAATTAAAAGCCTTTACATGAAACACAAGTCCCTGTTATAACCCGAAACAAATTGAAATAGCAAACCAAAGTTGACTCACATCTGTAATCCCAGCACTTTGGGAGGCGGAGGTGGGTGGATCACGAGGTCAGGAGTTTAAGACTAGCCTGACCAACATGGAGAAACCCCGATTCTACTAAAAATACAAAAATTAATGGGGTGTGGTGGTGCATGCCTGTAATCCCAGCTACTCAGGAGGCTGAGGCAGGGGAATCGCTTGAACTCAGGAAGCGGAGGTTGCAGTGACTCGAGACCACACCACTGCGCTCCAGCCTGGGTGACAGAGCAAGACTCGGTCTCAAAAAAATTAAAAAGAAATATTTGTATAATAATAAAAGTGCTTGTATTGTGTCCTTACGGAAATATAATCCTGCAAAGAGTTAACAATATGTGACATAATTCAATGATCCATTACTAAGACTAAAAAATACCCAATAGCTTTAGGAAAGCAGTTTCCAAAAGCTTGGAGTAAATGTTGGAAGGTGTCTTTGGACAGATATAATACATAGGAATGAAGGGCTCCTAAACAAGAGTCTTGACTGTACCATCATAGATAATCTCAGAAAGGGAGCCGAGGAAAGATCGAAAAAGCATAATGTGTCTTTATAGAGAGCTCTTTGAGCTCAGACATAAAAGATCACGTATAAAAGAGGCACATGGCCAAGGACAAGCACAAAAGAGTGGCAAATATCTAAAGAGTAGAGTCAGCAAGCCTAAAAGTCCAGAAAGACTGTGAGAAATGCTAATGACCACAAAAGTCCTAAAAACTACATGTGGAACAAGCTAAGAAACAAGAAAGAGATCGACTCAAACTCAGAAAAACTAACCTGATGTTAAAAGATGGCGGAGAAAAAGCAAAACTTTATAATTCCTTCTCTCCTTCTTTATTCTTTACCAAATACTAAACTTGTTTATTTGGCATCAATTTAATGAGCATAGACAGAGTTATTTCAGAGAACAAGTGAAATGATTTCTGTAATGGTGTTGCTCTAACTTGTAAAATTACTATGAAGATATGAATTTCTGTGACTAAATAACTCCATCTGAGGATTTTCACATGTGCAAATGGTTAGACTCATCTCACACATTGAAGAGTAATACTTGTTGCTCATCCCACGGAGAATGCTTTCATAAACAGTGTCACAGACAATGCACCATTTGTCCACCAATATGTCCTTTTAGCTTTTAGTTTTCTCTTCAACACGGACCCACATTTGGACTACTTTGCTACATGCCAATTTTTACCACTTCTCACTATGTCCACTGCTAACATCCTAGTCCCAAATAACATTATCTTTCACCTGAACCATCTCCTAGCTTAATTGTTCCCACCCCTGCTTACTTCTGCAACTTCTCACTCTCTTTCTCAACCCCTGCTCTCTCTCTCTCTCTCTCTTTCACACGCACACATAAATGCACACAGATACACCCACACACACCCACACACACCCTTCTATTTTTCTGTTCTCCGCATAGCAAGTCAGGATGATAATTTTAAAACAAAAAGCAGATTTAAGGAGGCACTCCCTCTCACTTTCATGCGAGTGTCCACAAAACTTCCAGAACCATTGGATGCATCCAGAACATCCAGTGGGACATATAGACATAGGCAGGATAAAATGTTAAAATATTGCCAGCCATCATGTTCTTTCCTAGTGCTCCCATGGCTGGTCCTTGGCACTCTGCCTCTCTGAGATCTCCTGTAACTTCTCTGTCCTTTGCTTTACGTTTTCTACCGACACTGATACCAGTGACTCACCACAGGATCAGGGGGCCTTGTTGCACTGCAGTCTCCTAATTTCACCTTGCTACGAAGGTATGGTGAATTTCAACATGATCTTCCTCATTCAAAAACTGCATGTGCTAAACAACAGCTATCATCATGACACGTCACCATTGCTTCCATTTTGTAGTTCAGATAAGCTTATGGTTAATATTATTCTAGTAATGTTGTATGCAACCAGTTTGATGAAAAGGCATACTTATGCAATATGATCAAAACAAGATTTATTTTTATCTCTCACTACCCCATTAAATTCCTGGATGAAAATATGGTCAACTTCCCTGGCTTTTCTTGTCTATCTTGAGTAATAGTTAGTTTTACAATCTCTTTGATTATTCGCATTAAAAATTAGAATCTTCCAAGCTGTTCTGAGGCTTAAAGAAAAAGAAATTAGAATGCCCTGTCCTTGATAGTAAAACCCTGAATTTGATTCAAAGTCAAATCTTTTACACTCCCCCAATCAGGCCCACATGGGCAGGTCATTTAAAATAGGAAAGGAAGGCAGCCCTTTTCTCTTTCCCTCCTCAGTCCTTCTAATCTAGCTGAGTAAAGACAGTTTCAGACTCCTCGGGGATGGAAACACGGGGAGACAGAAGAGGAAAGGAACATGTGGTGGTGGTTTCCAAACACGAACACAAATCCTTTGCTGTTCTCATTCAGAGGCAGGATATGTTTGCAGTACCTTATGATCTTGGTGGACTTGGGACTGTTTTTCCCAAGAGGGCACAGTGGAAGTGACATTAGGGGACTCGTGAGGCTAGGTCGTAAGAGGCTGTGTGGTGTCTTCTTGGTGTTCTTGGGATAGATTATTCTTTAGAATGCTGTCTCTCAGAACATAGTCATCATGATGAGAAAAACCCAAGGTACATGAAAAGGTTGAATGTAATTGCTTCACTTAAGTGTCCTAGCTAAACCCAGCTTTTGAGCAGCCCGATGAGACCCCAGGACCAGGACTACGTCCAGGAAAGTGAGGCACCAAAGGCACACAATTTAGGGCGCGATTCGCTTTTAGAGTCTTCCAAGTGTAACGTGGACACTTGCATGAAAGTGAGAGGGAGTGCCTCCTTAAATTTTGCTCCCTAGGCATCCTACTTGCTTTATCCTGGTCTGGTCTTGCCCAGCTCCTATTTGTTTGAAATACCCTGAGTCATTCCAGTTTTCCTGGAAGAAGGTCCTGACACCTTGGAGCAAAAACGCCATCCTCACTGTTCACTGTTGGAATATTCAACTCACAGAATCCATGAACATAATAAAACTGATGTTGTGTTATGTTGCTAAATTCAGGGTGTCATCACGCTGTAATAGATAATTACAGAGGGCAAGGATTTTCTTGCTTGTACTGAACTTGAACTCGTTAGTTCAGGTATTTTTGTGGTCTCTGGGCCTGGTAAATGTTTAAAATTGACTCTTGTTCTCAGTCATTGTTAGAGATTCCCTTTTGATACTTTCTAGGGGCAACTCCTATGACCCAAGAAGAGAGTGGGATCCACAACACAGTCATCTCCAAAGAAGTTTTTCTCACAAATGTCCCTCTTCCCTGGTTTCCTCTCTTGACCCTTAAAGTGGGTGAAGGGCTCCAGAGTGAAGAGCACAAGAGTCAAGAAACATGCTCCAAACATTTCTCTGTATATTCAGCTCTGGCAAGTTTGCTCACACTTGCTTTGCTGCCCAATTGCTGGTACTTTTTATTGAAATGTAGAGTCTTATTTTAATATCCTATTAGATGGGATATAATTTATTAACTTTATTTTGATAATAAATTCATTTAATAGCTTTATAATTGCTAATCTTGTATTTATAGACTCATTATTGATTTGCAGGAATCATGTAGAATGTTCAATTATGTTTGTCTTGAGTTTTTTCTATAGTTATATCTGATAATTTGAGGATCTGTGAAGGTCTGGGTAGCATTTCTTGCAAATCTCAAGGACTTTCTGTATATCTAGGGGCACATAAGAAAGCAATGATAGTGAAAAAATTGCTCTCTCTTCTATTTATGGTCTGGATTGCCTAGCAGTGCCATTCAAGGTGAGAAGCGTCAAAGTCAAGATGGGCTATTTATTAATGTGGTGAGTGTTTTAGAGTTAGGAGCATTCTTGTTGTCACCTCCATTTTTAACTGCTTAGAGCTTGCCTGAGTAGCTATAAGGAACAGTGTCTGGCTCAGTGCCTGGGACATAACGGGTACTCAATACATATTTGTTTAATGGTTATGAGTGAGAGTTGTAGAGCAGAGGTTGGCAAACTTTTCTTCTAAAGGCCAGATGGTAAATATTTTAGGCACATGTTTTAGAAATCAAATATTTGGTTTCTGTTACAAATACTTAACTCTGTTGAGGTAGCATGAAAACAGACATAGACAATACGTAAATGAATGGGCATGGCTGTGCTCCTATAAAATTTTATTTACAAAACAGGTGGTAGGCCAGATTTGGCCCATGGACCAGCCCCTGCTTTAGAGTCAGACAAATCTAGGCTTTGAAACTACCTCTATTGCATGCCAGTCATAGGACTCTTAGAAGGTCATGTAATTTATCTGTGCATAGGTTTCTTTATTTGTAAAATGAAAGAGTTATTTATTTTTCACTGTTGTTATAAGGATTATATGATATATGCCATTTCTATGGCTGGTATGCAATAGAGCTAGTTTCAAAGACTAGATTTGTCTGACTCTAAAGCAGGGGTTGGCTCAAGGGCCAAATCTGGCCTACCACCTGTTTTGTAAATAAAATTTTATAGGAACACACCCTTGCCCATTCATTTATATTTATATATATATATATATGTATGTATATGTGAATATATTTATGTGACTATATATATGTGAATATATTTATGTGACTATATATATATGAGGCAGTTAGCATATTATCTAGGATATCTTAAGCATTCAGGAGAGTGGTTGTAGCTATCATTATTTATATGCTTCCTTAAATCCATGAAGTGTTGGCAATTTCTTTAGATTAGATTTCTAGAATTAGTCTTGCTGCAGCATTGCAACAGGGGAAGCTCTTCTGCAAAATGATGGTTTACTTTAATTATCCCTATCCCTGATTTTTCAGGATGCATTATCCTCAAGTTTCACCAGCTGCCCTCACCCCTCTAGGAATGTTTATCAAATTTTCTATTCCTTCCTGCCATTTATCTAGTTTAGTTCTTTGTAGTAAGAGTTTTCTTACTGTGCTTTTCACAGGAAACTCTTAATTCCTGAATTCATTCTCTAACTTCTACATAAATTATATTTTGAAAGTATACTATGATGTTACCTTTGTAATTAAGAAACAATTGATTATTTCCTAGATGACTACAGAAAAAAGTGTAAATTTCTTAGCCTTTCGTTCAAGATGCTACCTCTCATCCAATATGCTTTTCCAGCTCTATTTCTCAATTTTACTTCTAATGTAATCTGTATTTTTCCCCTACAAGATACTCATTTTTGACTTTTGTTTATTTATTTTTTCAAAACAGGGTTTCGCTCTGTCACTCAGGCTGGAGTGCAGTGGCACAATCACAGCTTGCTGCAGTCTCAATCATCTAGGCTCAAACAATCCTCCCACCTCAGCCTCTGAGTAGCTGGGACTGCAGGCATGTGCCACCATGCCTTCCTATATATATATATATGTTTTTTACTTTTTTTAGAGACTGGGTCTTACTATGTTGCCCAGGCTGGTCTCAAACTTCTAGGCTCAAGCAATCCTCCTGCCTTGGCCTCCCAAGGTGCTGGGATTATACAGGTATGAGCCACTGTGCCTAACTGCTTTTGTCTTTTTATCCTGAAAAGTGTCATGTTTTGCTCTTGTGCTTTTTATAATTATTTATTTTTATATTATGCTTAGTTGTGCAGAAATCTTTCTCTCCAGTTAAATTGTGAGGTTCTTTTCTTGATGGTAACGCTATCTCCTAAATATTTAAATTAAGGAAAAAAATTATTTTGGACAGTCAAAAATGTAAAATGGAATGGTTTTTTGCAATAACCTCCTTGGGAAAAGGTATGTTAGACACTATAACTGTCCTCATGATTGTCTCTTTTAGTATCTCATTTTCCAAAGACAGAGTTGAATCCTGAGTTATTCTGAAAAACAGATAAATTTATATGAGAAAAAAAAGCACACCATACATAGGTTAAGCTGCGACGTCTACAAATCTCTGAACCATTCACCCCACACAGGTGGAATTGTTATTCCTATTTCCTATGCTATATGTAAATCTCTATTACAACAATTCTCAGGCTTCATTGTAATTATTGCTCACTTATTTTTTCCTACTAGATTTGGAAATCCGTAAGAGTCAGAACCATGTTTTATTATCTTAGTATAGTATCTAGTAGGTGCTCAAAAAGTTTGTTGCACAGATAGATGAATGAATGAATGAGTGAATGGGTACATCTTCACCCAATATCTCTTTTAATTAAATATATTAAAGCCCCACTGTTTTAGTTAATATGTTAAAAATTCTTTCTGCTTCAAAGTGTTAAGTGAGAATAAAAGCTATTTTAGTTGACAAACGTCTTCAAACATTGCTTCATACTATGAATAGCTTTTAAAAGTCTTGAAAACTAAGCAAAAAAGCAATTAAGGAAAGCAAATTGACATGAAGGTTTGAATCTCTAAGAAAATAACAGGAGAACTATTTTACATGTGTAGATGTTTAAGGCATAAATGTCAGTGTCAGTAGCTTGTCACCACTCTGCTCAATTTGGAGCACTTGCAATGTTGAGAAGTACAAGATGTTGGGAAACAGTAGATGGACAGATGAACTACTGATATGTTGTTTTAGAATGATGTTCTCAGATTAACTAAATGTGATAGTGTAATTATGATTAGGCTTGTTCACTTCACATTTGACAGAAGTAACATATGCTTGAAAATGTCAATTCAAAATCTACTTGCCATTTTTTCTGCAAAAATGCTGAATGTTAATGTTCTATGCATTTTAGTCCATGAAGTATTATTTTTGGCTGCAACTGTTACTAAAAAATATAACTTATTCTAGCCTTCAGTCCATGTCATCACTCTAGTAAGTCTGTTCTTCCTTAAGAAAATTGTAGACACACTGTGATTAAAATGCTATCATCAGTTAAATAATTTTAAATATTTATAATTCTCTTTAGCATAGAAATATCAATAGATATGCTTTTATGGCATTTGTGTTAAAGATTTGAAACAACTCAATAACAAAATATTTTGTTATCTCTTCTTTGTTCTTTATGGGAGATTGTTTTTTTCCAAGTTTAAGAAGTTAGGCTTTCTAAGTAAAAAGTTTTCAGCAGTTCTTGAGTCTTTAGGGGCAGGATATAATTTACTCTAGGCAATATGTGATATTAAAAAAATTCAAAACAATTACAGAAAAACATGGCATTTTGGATATCAAATGGTACTCATCGATAAAATAATAACAACAAAAAAACCCCACAATACATACAAATTCCAAATTTCTTTGATGAACATGGTGGAGATATTTCAGTACACTATTTTTGTATAAGGACCCAGTTGTATGATTATTAGTGAAGGTAAACAAAGCAGAAATCCACAACTGGATTTTATATGAAAATTCATTCCACACCTGCCAATTAGGGCTTTGCTGAATTGCGTGCTGTTGTCTTGTGATGAAGTTGCATCAAGAGCATTGAAAACATCATACATTCTCAAAAAAAAAAAAAAAAAAAAAAAAAAAGACCTCAGTCATCGTCTTTGAGGTAGAAGCAGGGAGATGATTGTCAGTGTGATCAAGGAACTAAAATTCCAAGTCAAGGACTGAGGTTGGCGTAATTAAAAAGTGGAAGAGAAGAGAATGCAGTCTCTTAGCAGAGACTGCTTATACTGACACAGTGCTTTTCTCTGTCAAAGCACCATATAGACACTTAACTTTTTGATCCTTACACTATCTTTAAAAAGTAATTGTTATTTTTCTTTTTAAGAATGGTGACTAAATAACGTATGATACTAAGTTAATTTCCAAGGCTTCTTCAGGAGTCAATATAAGCCACAGAACTACAGGTTAAACACCTAAAACTTCTAATATTAGGCCTCAGTACTTTCTCTTAAAAAGTCCCTATGAAAATAACAAAAATTACCTCTTTTTCAAGGAAATGGCATAAGTTTTTCTCAAATTTTCTTAATTTTTTTTGAGAAGTCATAAAAAAGTTTGTTTCGAGTGTGTAGATAAAATATTATATTAATTGTTTGTAAGGAGCTGCAAATAAATTATAGCTGAACTTGAAAAAAATCATAAACTTTAAGGCTGGCTAAAGATAAAGTTGTGAAAGGTGTAATTTTCTGCAGTGTCTTCCCCCATCTCTCCCCATCTCCCTTCTCTCTCTTTTTCTTGAGCAATTCTCTCCTTATGGGTCAGTATCTCTGCCCTAGTAACTCCTGATCTTATGCTGTGTGTTCAGGAACTTCTACTGCTAAGCTGTGCATAGCAGTTATTCAGACCTTGGGTCGGGAATAGACAGATCCAAGTACGAAAAATATAGGCCCTTAGAAGCTGACTGACCTTGACAGATTTCTTTTTGACCTCTCCAAGTGTCAATTTCTTCATCTGTCAACTGGGATAATAATAGTATTTCTCTCAGACTGTGCATGCGAAAGACTTGGCCCAAATATCTGAAAAGCTTAAAATAGTAAATCAATTGGAGTTATTTTTTATGCCTCTTTTTTTTTTCTTCTCTTCCTTGCTCTCTTCCTATTACTATTTCCTGAAACTCTCACAACTTACTTTGATAATTAAATCTTACCTTGCTGTTAATGAAGATTTCATGGTAAATATCGAAAGATATATTCATTTAGAAAGAAACACTTCCTAGTTGGTAGTGATTTAACCCTTGAATTCTTTTTGAACCTAAAGTGCAGAGGTTTGATTTAATTCATGTATTATTTAATTTGTTATTCTGTTTGTGTTTTTGTAGACTGTGTATTTCTATTTTATTTACAGGTATCTTAATTTATGTAAATGGCACACTGTGTGTTAGAACTCAGTCTTTTTCATGCTTCTTTCACTCCACAGGCTATTTTTCAGATCCAGCCAAGTTGTTATGTGTATCCTGGTCTCTCATCTTTAATTATTGCATAGTACTCACCGGTGGGCATCAAGTCAAGCTTTTTTAAGCTTTTACAAAAGAACTTCTAAAGACTGAGGAGAGTGAAGATACATCCCCTCAGCCTTTCAAAGGGAAGCCCAGAGCTCTAGGCTCAAGCCCCATATTTATTTGAAATAATTTGATTTATTATTTAAAAAGAAATCATGCGATTTTTGCATCCTATTTCATAATATGTACATGTTTGGTTACTATAAAAACAACATTGGGGTTATGGCTAAGTTGTTTAATTATTTTCACTATATTAAGAAAAATGACACTCTAGGAAAATGTACCACTTTTTTTTTTTTCCTATTGAGTGTCCATATTCCCTGCACACTGCCACATATCCCAAGTTTGAGAAGCACGGTCTTAATCTAAAATAAGCAATTTCTAAAAGTAGGTTTTCAGGAAACATTTTGCTTGGGAGACAAAGAATAATACTTAAATTACTTCTTATTAGGAACTTCAGCTCTGATAAATATACTTAGCACTAAATACTTGAAATACGTTACTTCCCACAGTAAATAGTTGAGGCTACTGTCTTCCACTCCAAGTTTACCATAAAAACATGGAATAACTAAACGTGTTACTAAATAAACACTTTTGAAAGAAGCTAAGTCTTTAGGAGATTTGCCATGTGATACCTGTAGAATGGCACCATGGGGAGTCTTATACAGGGTTTCAATTAATCTCCCTTTATTTCCATTAACGATTTTCCAAGTCATCTAGAACAAACATATAATCGAAGCAATAACTTCAGATACCACCCCTTCCCCACAACTATTTCCTACACAGATATTCTAGAGCCACCACATTTCTGTTTTCATGACTGTGTTAAGTCTTCCCTCTCTCTTTTACTGATCATTCTTTGTGGTTCAGATAGAGGCTTACCTATTCTATGGTACTTTCCCAAATTCCATTTATTATTGTGTTTCTCTGAACTTGCTTGTCGCTTAAAATCTCCTTAACTTATTCCTTATAATTTACTCTGCTGCTTGTGTGCTTATCTTGATTGTAAACTCCTTGTTGAAAAGGACTATATTTTATATATATTTTTTAGAATTTTCCTGGGCACCTCGCACAGAAGCGGACATGTGGTAAGCTCTCAATGAATACTTATTATTTGATTGAATTGCCAGCCCTTAGAATGTTTGGTTGAATTTCAATTGTACATGCTGTAAACCTTGGTGCTCAAAGTGTGGATCACAGGCTAACAGCATGAGCATCACTGGGGAGCTCGTTCGAATTGTAGAATCTGGGTCCCACCTCAGACTCACTGAATCTGAGTCAGCATTCAACATGGTCTCCTGACTGATTCATATGCACGTTAACTTTGAGACATACTTAGTGTTCTTCCAAGCTCGCAATGTCAGTAGGTTAACAAATTCTATAAATATTCAAATGTCAGAATCATTAAATGTCATCTAAAGCTTAAAGAATATGAAATAATATGCTGAAGGTTCAGAAAAATCTTTTAAAACTTGATATCTAGACAATATTCTTGAGTGAAATCTGCTCCACTCCCGGTTTTTTGTGTAGCCTACTGATATGGGAGGGGGGCAGGGAAGTGCTGGGTAGAGAAGGGTGAGGTCCTTGATGAGGGCTCCACTCTCAGGCCTGCACCTGTGGACCTAAGTGAGAACAGGTACTCCTGTTTTCATGCCCGATTGTTGCATTTTCCAAAACCATTGTGGCCTGCCACACCCACGGACACAAGTGGCTGAACATGGAGAGGAGCAGCGGACAGTAGCAGTGAGAGGCAGTGCGGGATGGCAGAGAAGGAGGGAAGAGGCGCCTGAATGTCAAGAGGAGTTCGCAGAGAACAGGCAAACTCCAGGGTAAGATTATCTCTCCCACTCCTTCACCTTCCGGCTCCCTATCCATCTCACTGAGAGCCACGTCCACCACTCAATAAAACCTTGCACTGATCCTTCGAGCCCGCATGTCACTTGATTTTTCCAGGATACTGGGCAAGAGCTCAGGATACAGAAGGCTGTCACGCTGGCCCTGGGTCCTTGCAATAAGGCAGAGGGTCCATTGAGCTGATTAACATTCAAGCTGCCTTCAGATGGCAAAGCTGAAAGAGCTTTGTAATACTGGGGTTGCAGGCACTCACCCCTACATACTACCACAGGGTCAAGAGCCCAAAGCCCTTGCCCGGGCCTCTGCACCTGCCTGTCTGCATGCTCCCCCAAGGGGTTTGAGCTGCCCAGAGATGGAATAGGCAAGCCACACCCCTGCTGCATGTCCCTCGAGGGGAATCAGGGAACTCTGCCATTTCACTATGAGTTAACAGTGTGTTTTTTTTTTTTTTTTTACATTTTCAAGTGGTTAACAAAATCAAAAATAATTTCATGACACATGAACATTATATCAAATCAAATTTTAGTATCTGTAATAAAGTTTTATTGCGATGCAGCCACATCCATTAGTTTACACAATGTCTTTCATTCTACAACACCAGAGCTTTGTAGTTGTGACAGAGACCATATGGCCAGAAAAGTTGAAACTATTTCTATGTGGCCCTTTACAGAAAAGGGTTTGTTGGACTGTGATCTAGATTCATGCTTGTAGACTGTGACCTACATTCATGATCTAGATTCTAGCTAAACTTGTGGAAACGGAACCATGAACTTTAGACATTCATTGGCCTTTTTTTTTTTTTTTTTTTTTTTTTTTTTTTGAGACAGGGTCTCATTTTTTGGCCCAGGCCCAGGGTGGAGTGCAGTGGTATGATTATAGCTCACTGAAACCTTGGACTCTTGGGCTCAAATGGTGCTCCCACCTTGGCCTCCCAAAGTGTTGGGATTACAGGCATGAACCACCCTGCACAGCCTACTTGTTGACTTTAATATTCTATGTATACGTAACATAGGGGGATGCACAAGCTACATTATACAATTACCTTCTGTGGAAAATTCTTTTGAAATATTTCAAAATCATTGTCTTATGGAATAACAGCTTTCTTTTCTAACCAGTCACAGGAAGTAAGAGAAATAAAAGTGCTTGAAAATATCCAGTATGTCATTGTCATTTGTAACTCAGTAAGCTATTACAGTTTTGTCAGGTCCAATCTCTAAGGAGGTGAATGAAAATATATATCTTGGGCAATTTGACCCCTATCAACATCATGCATCGTGGTTACCCTGACATCTGAAGAGCAATTCTGCTCTGTTAACTTGAAGACTCGAAGTTAGTGGTAAAGGTCACTCCCTCCTTCACCTTTAGCTACTGGATATCAGATTGAAATTAAAGTGAGGAGGTCTGGAGAAAGGTGTTCTACATCTTCTGTCAAATTAGCCTAATCCTCATTAAGTTGTCCTGCTAATTCAGCATGTTCAAAGGGCTCCTGACACTATGAGAAATGTCACCCTATTACTTTAAAGGACTTAAAGGATATGAAGCTGCTTGGTTTGAGTCAATTCCTCCCTGATGCATCCTGGAGCTTAGGAGTGTGTGTGCCCTTCTTAGCTGCTTGCAGGATTGCCGTGCATCCTCGTGTTTAGCAATACAGAATGGCAGCCACGTTGATTGGCTGAATAAAACATAAGGCAGGAGAAATCCGAAGGCTGCCTGAAGTACTTGTGTTCTTACATCCTTCACATGCAAGATTTGTTAAAGCAAATAAGTGATACTGTAAAAATAAATGTAATGTAAAAGGTGATAGGTTATCAAACGTTTGCACTCTAAAAGTTAAACAAAATCCCACCAGAAAGATTTAAGTGCTGAATTTTAAGTTCCTGCTTGAAACAATTCATTTTGAAAAGTGTATTATTTAGTTGACAGCTAGCTGGATGACACGCAGTAAAGTGTGGGTTATGCTCTCCTCACTAGTAAAATACATTTCAAGCCATTCTATTTCTGGGCAATTCATATTCTTTGTTGTATAGGCTGTGAATATCGGGCTTCTTTCAAATCAGTTTCTCTCATGATAAGCAGCCACCACAACACTGTACAGGTTACTTAAGATGAGGGACTGGAAATGAAATTAGCCATATAAATAAAACACAAACAATACAAAATTGTGAACCTGTAACTACTTTGCTTTTCTTCCATTCACTTTTTGAGAAGAATTAGAGTGAGTTAAGAAAGGGAGGATCGACAGTGGGTATGATATCAAGCTTGAAGTGAATTGGAAAATGTCACCCAAGAGTCTCTAGGTTTCAGCAACCTGGGGCTGCAAATGGGACCATGATAATAATAATAGTAGTCAGGATGTTATTATTTCTTGCTCCAAATTTTAATACTGAAGCTCCAGGCATAGGCAAAATCCGCAGCCTGGTGCCACTGTCCTCCTTCCTAGCCCTGTTGTTTTTTCCAGACACTAAGGTCTCAGGGGGCGTTGCTTCTGCTGGGCCAGGCACCACGATGGATGAGCCACAGTCCTCAAAGTACCTAAATTGGGATGGGTGCTCAGTGAATCAGGAGAAAATGTCTCTCTCCTCTTTGATAGACTGTTCTGGAGGTCCCAATATGGTGCTCTTGTGCATCAATATTTTACAATGTGAAGAAATCCTCGAAATGTTTACTTACAAATCTTTATCTATCTAAACTAGAGCCCAGACATGTCCGTGGGTCCAGTCCACAGATGTTTGACTAATTGCTCCAGTAATATACATGCAATCAACACTCACATCCCTGGCTTTGTTGCCAGACCTCTTTGTTGTGCTTTCCTCTTTGTCCCCTTGGAATAAATGACCATCCATGAGTTTCTTTAGCCCCCATGAAAGTTGCCTTGAAGGATGTCATTTGCCAAGTCATAATGTATGTTCATCTTCAGATTCAGCAATGAGGCTACCAGCTTCCATGCAAACATTCCTTTGTTGGGCTGTCCTTCTAGTCCATTAGACATTCCCAGATGTGTCTGACCCCCAGCAGTGGACAAAACCTTGGCTCAAGCCAGGTGGTTAGTGTGAGCCAGAGAGTTTCCTAATGCTGTGTATTTATACCCCATTTTCACATGGATAGTGGGATCAGTGTTTCTTCCTGCTCTCTGAGAAACCTGGGAAGATATAATATTTGATATGTCAAATAACATATTTGGTTGAGGCAAACAGTAGATGTATTTGAAGTGGTGGTAGGACAAGTTTTTTTGCTCACTGAGTATACCTGTGTGTCAGGCACTGTGCTATGTGTTACCTAATTTAATGATCATAAAAGTCTGCTTTGTTTTTATAGTTTGTATTATTACTCCAAAACAAAGACAGAAACAAACCTTTCAGAACGACTGATATCCAGACTTTTAATAACTTGCCTAAGTTTATTAGGAATCAATTAGAAAATGGTAGGAGTTTCAAACCTTTGTCTATCAGACTCCAATGATCATTAACTTCTTTCAGTCTAATATATTGAAGATATTTGTATATCCTTCTTATTTATTTTTGAGACAGGGTCTCACTCTGTAGCCAGAGAGGGGCTGCAGTGGCATGATCACAGTTAACTGCAGCGTAGACTTCCCAGGTTCAAGTGATTCTCCCACATCAGCCTCCTGAGTAGCTGGGATTACAGGTGTGTGCCATCACGCCCAGATAATTTTTTGAGTTTTTCATAGAGACGACGTTTTGCCATGTTGCTGAGGCTGCTTCCAATTTATTTTGAAAAAATATAAAAAGGAATCTAAATCCCTTTTTATATTTAGATTCTCCTTACAAATTTCCTCTAAATATGTTAGCCTAAACTACATACTCATCCTTATTCTTTGCCAGAAACTTTTCACAATAATCTTTTTCCAGAAGAGTTGTTTCAGTATATCAGCACAATAGAGAAGGAGCCACTACTAAAACAAACAAGTCTAAACAATGCTATCATGTGCAACACCTTGTAGCTGACAAAAATTAGCTACTCACATTACTGGAAGCATAGACCTGGACACCTGCCATTTCCATTAGTGGAAGAGGCTTCCTCCCAGTGATAAATTGATTCCAGTTGTCTAACAGCCTTCAGGCATCTACCGCACTCAGCCAGGCGACCATCAACCCCTTTATCAAAATGAGAAGCAAGAGCAAAGCCAATGCCAAAAGAGAACAACAGGGTGTGAAATTTGGTTTATTGTACTCTAAGCCTGTGGACCAGTCAGATCATGTCATAAATATGCTCCTCACAGTGCTCTGCCTGGAACTTCAATTACAGAGATAACAAGTACATCTCTAGCACAACTGCTTTGTGTATTTCTGTATTGTTCTAGACATTGTAACAAAAAATAAGTAATTAGTGGCTTTTTGTGCTAAGTGCTTCAGCTTCAATTGGGCTGGAGTATTTTAAATTCAATTGTTTCAGTGTTAATCATGCATTATTTTGTAAGCAATACTTTATCAACTGAGGAGACTCTTACTTATAGAATGGATGAGTCTGTTCCATGTTTTCTTTGTAACTGTGAATATTTCCTAATCCCCATATATGTGACTGGTTTTAAGATTTTAACTGTTAGTTTTTTAATATATGTATCAGAATCAAATGCATGAAATCGGTTAAAGGAATTGGTAAAAAAAATAAAAGGATGTTAACAAAATACACAAATAAGTTTTAAAATTTCAGCATTGTACATATTTGTCTCTGGAAATTTCTATTGATATGTATAAGTAATAAAATATGTATTATTTTTATGGGAAAGTTTTTACCTGCTTTAAGTTTAAAAAGTTAAGAAATAAAGTAAGGCATATGTTACATTACATTCATCACATGAATATGTACATGGTTAAAGATGACAGTTTTTTTTTTATCCTTTAAGTTCTAGGGTACATGTGCACAACGTGCCGGTTTTTTACATATGTATACATGTGCCATGTTGGTGTGCTGCACCCATTAACTAGTCTTTTACATTAGGTATACCTTCTGATGCTATCCCTCGCCCCCCCTCCCCACAATAGGACCTGGTGTGTGATGCTCCCCTTCCTGTGTTCAAGTGATCTCTTTGCTCAATTCCCACCTACGAGTGAGAACATGCGGTATTTGGTTTTCTGTTCTTGCGATAGTTTGCTGAGAATGATGGTTTCCAGCTGCATCCATGTCCCTACAAAGGACACAAACTCATCCTTTTTTATGGCTGCACAATATTCCATGGTGTATATGTGCCACATTTTCTTAATCCAGTCTGTCACTAATGGACATTTGGGTTGATTCCAAGTCTTTGCTATTGTGAATAGTGCTGCAATAAACATATGTGTGTGTGTGTCTTTATAGCAGCATGACTTATAATCCTTTAGGTATATCCCCAGTAATGGGATGGCTGGGTCAAATGGTATTTTTAGTTCTAGATCCTTGAGGAATCACCGCACTGTTTTCCATAATGGTTGAACTAGTTTACAGTCCCACCAACAGTGTAAAAGTGTTCCTATTTCTCCACATCCTCTCCAGCACCTGTTGTTTCCTGACTTTTTAATGATTGCCATTCTAACTGGTGTGAGATGGTATCTCATTGTGGTTTTGATTTGCATTTCTCTGATGGCCAGTGATGATGAGCATTTTTTCATGTGTCTGTTGGTTGTATGAATGTCTTCTTTTGAGAAATGTCTGTTCATATCCTTTGCCCACTTTTTGATGGGTTTTTTTTTTTTTTTTGTAAATTTGATTGAGTTCTTTATAGGTTCCGCTATTAGCCCTTTGTCAGGTGAGTACATTGCAAAAATTTTCTCCCATTCTGTAGGTTGCCTGTTCACTCTGATGGTAGTTTCTTTTGCTGTGCAGAAGCTCTTTAGTCTAATTAGATCCCATTTGTCAATTTTGGCTTTTGTTGCCATTGCTTTTGGTGTTTTAGACATGAAATCCTTGCCCATGCCTATGTCCTGAATGGTATTACCTAGGTTTTCTTCTAGGGTTTTTATGGTTTTAGGTCTAACATTTAAGTCTCTAATCCATCTTGAATTAATTTTCATATAAGGAGTAAGGAAAGGATCCAGTTTCAGCTTTCTACTTATGGCTAGCCAATTTTCCCAGCACCATTTATTAAATAGGGAATCCTTTCCCCATTTCTTGTTTTTGTCAGGTTTGTCAAAGATCAGATGGCTGTAGATATGTGGTATGATTTCTGAGGGCTCTGTTCTGTTCCATTGGTCTGTATCTCTGTTTTGGTACTGGTACCATGCTGTTTTGGTTACTGTAGCCTTGTAGTATAGTTTGAAGTCAGGTAGTGTGATGCCTCCAGCTTTATTCTTTTGGCTTAGGATTGTCTTGGAGATGCGGAGTCTTTTTTGGTTGAACTTGAACTTTAAAGCAGTTTTTTCCAATTCTGTGAGGAAAGTCATTGGTAGCTTAATAGGGATGGCATTGAATCTATAAATCACCTTGGACAGTATGGCCATTTTCACGATATTGATTCTTCCTATCCATGAGCATGGAATATTCTTCCATTTGTTTGTGTCCTCTTTTATTTCACTGAGCAGTGGTTTGTAGTTCTCCTTGAAGAGGTCCTTTACATCCCTTGTAAGTTTGATTCCTAGGTCTTTTATTCTCTTTGAAGCTTTTGTGAATGGGAGTTCATTCATGATTTGGCTCTCTGTTTGTCTGTTACTGGTGTATAAGAATGCTTGTGATTTTTGCACATTAATTTTGTATCCTGAGACTTTGCTGAAGTTGCTTATAAGCTTAAGGAGATTTTGGGCTGAGACAATGGGGTTTTCTAAATATACAATCATGTAAAAAGATGATAGTTTTTTTAATCCTTTGATGTACAGTGTGAAGAAATTTTCATAATTCTTTGATGTCAGATAATGTAATATATTGATAATCATTCAATGATCTCATATTTGCTACAGGAATACAACTTACGTATTTTATTGGTGAAAATTTTACATTAAATTATAATTTCCCAACAGTTCATTTCACTCAAGAATTTTATTGCGTACCTTGCAATTGGCAAAATGTTTGAAAGTTCTCCATAAGAAGTACTCTCAAATTATGTGGCATATAAGCTATCTAAACTACAGGATTTGAAATTCTATGATCTGTGGTTTAGTTTTATACATAATAATAATTAGTAAAGCAAGACACAATCTCATAAGTAACAGATAAACCACCATGATGTACCAAGGCAATGATAAATGTCCATCAGCATGTCTTGTTTGTGGGATCTGCATCTGCATATTCAATCAACTACAAATCAAATATACTGGGAAAAAACATAATAATACAACAATATGAAATACAAAATAATAATTGTATTTATATAGTATGTATATTGTATTAGGTGTTATAGGTAATCTAGAGATTATGTAAAGTATACAGGAGGATGTGCAGAAGTTACACGCAAATATTATGCCATTTCATAAAAGGGACTTGAGCATCCTTGAATTTTGACATCTGAGGGGATTCTGTAACAAATCCCTCATGGATAGTGAGGAATAAGTATACTTTTGTGAAAGAAAAAAAAAGATACTTTATGTCTGGCATTCATACTCTTACATTTATAAATTAATTCAATTATTAGTATTGTAATTTTATTATTTTTTTGATTCATTGTTGAGAAGTATTAAGCTTTCTTCCTTGCACAATAAGAACATAGTCCAACATCACTTACATTTTTGAAAATAAGAGTATTAGAGACCCTTAGAGAGCATATAGTTATGGGTTACAAATTCAAATCAATTCAGGTTCCAGGCAGGTCAGCTAATTGGAGAAAGCCATTGAGTTGTACAATAACAGGGAGTGGTGAAGTCTAGTCAGTAGAGACTTGGAGAATGTGTTTCTCCTATAAAGGCATTAAAAACAGAATATAGCTCTCACTAAGCGAAACCTAACTATAGGATATTTACCCAAGGGGGCCAATTTGCACCCCTGCAGAGGTCCAATGATTTGCCATCCAGCTGATCAGAGGCAGAGCAGAATGAGGCCTTGTGCATTTATTAACTTTTAAAAAGACACTCATTTACTGAAAACCTGCTCTGAACAAAACTTCGGGCCAGGCAGGGGATAATCAGCACTGAAACTAACAGAAGTGACAAATCTTATCTTAAGTTCATTTTGTGCTGCTATAAGAGAACATCTGAGACTGAGTTTAATCCATAAAGAACAGACTTATTTCTTATTGTACTTGGGGCTGGGAAGTCCAGGGTAGAGGGGCTCATCTGGTGAAGACCTTCCTGCTGCTTCATTCAGGGCAGGAGGTGGAAGAGTGAGGGAGCAGGAGAGCGAGAGCAAGGAAGGGGCAGAACTCACTCGTTTTGTCTGGAATTGACTCTCATAATAAGGAACCCACTCCCATGATAGTGGCATCCATCCATTTGTGAGGGCAGAGGCCTTATAATTTCATCGCCTCCTAAAAATTCCACTTCTCAACAATTTTGCCTTGGGGATGAAGTTTCCAACACCCTAAACTTTGGGGGACACATTCAAACCATAGCACCTATGTTTTCAAGTCACTTATGTCTCTTGACTCAGATGGTTCCTGATTAATTCCAGTAATGCAGGTTTTGATAAAATGGGAAATGAAATCCTAAAGGTTTTATGCAACTGTTCATGTTCTAAGGATTTAAAAGCTAGCTATCCTAGTAATATACTAATACATCTACTTAAAAAAATCCAAATATGTATGTGTAACTATACAAAAAAATCCCCACAATAATATTAATGCCTACAACTTTATCTTTATGTTGACAAACCATCTGTTAACAAAAGAAAGGCTAAAGAAGAAAAATATATACTCTCAATTCACTCACACACACAAAATAAAATGCTCCAAACAAAAGTAATTTAAAAAGACAGTTAAATTCTTTTTTGTAGTACTTCTCCTTTAGTATTTAGATAATCAGTCTTGTGAAATAAATTTTTGGAGAGGAGATCATGTAGATTAAATTGTCTCTAACCTTTAACACATAGAACAACCTCAGAAGCAGAAAGCTAAAATGCTTTCAGTAACAGGCACTAAATAAAAATATATGTGAAGAGGTGGGTATAACAAAATAGGAAGTTTGTTGGGATCTGTGAGATCTTATTGAACTAGAGTGTAGAAATTGCTTAAAGACACCAGCATTCTTCTTTTTTAAAAAATATGTTTTCTCCTGGCTAAAACAAAGCACTTGGTTCTGAATCCCTCCCTACTCTGTTTAACCTAATTTTCTCCATTGCTTTCCTAAAGCAACTATGTTGAAAAACCAGTCATGACTTTTAAAAAAATTACCAATATCTTCTGGTTTTGATATGGAAACCATTAATTAAAGGAGCAGTTTCACTCCAGAATTGCAGCACTTGAAACCAAATCCATGAAAAGTTAGGTTTTCTTCCTATGGGTAATCACTTATTGAATTAAAGCATACTTCACACTTTCATTACCTGAACAGAAGAAAAGAGAAGATAATTTGTTATAGCTAAAAAATTAAAATGGATACAAAGGAAGAAGATCACAAGTTCACATCAGGGTTTTCTTTTATATTTACTGGAAAGAAGTATTTTCTTTTTTCTTTCTTTTTTCTTTTCTTTTTTTTTTTGAGATGAAGTCTTGTTCTGTTGCTCAGGCTGGAGTGCAGTGGCCCAATCTTGGCTCCCTGCAACCTCCATCTCCCAGATTCAAGTGATTCTCCCACCTCAGCCTCCTTAGTAGCTGGAATTACCGGTGCCTGCCACCATGCCCTGCTACTTTTTGTATTTTTAGTAAAGATGGGGTTTTGCCATGTTGGCCAGGCTGGTCTCGAACTCCTGGCCTCTGGTGATCAGCCTGCCTCGGCCTCCTAAAGTGCTGGTATTACAGGCATGAGCCATCGCTCCTAGTCAAGAAGTATTTTCTTACTTTTTAAGGAAACAGGTGCCCATAGTCTTTTTAAAACCAGAGAGAAGCATAGCTCCTCAAGCTGGCATTAAGACTTTTTGGTATGTGGAAATGCAGTGTTTTAAATATTGTTGCTTTAAGTACAGGAGATAGAAGATAGAAGAATCAGTCATGCTATCAATGCTTTAGAGAAATAATACCAAAATCTCTTCCTGAGTCATTAGGTGAAAGCATTTATCATTTAAAAAAATCAGACAGCGGTCGTTTTGCCATAAATTTTCATTTCCTTAGAAAATATAAAGATCAAAGCATTTCATTTTGTAAAGCATGCATTAATGACCATTACGGTTATCAAAAAAGATTTTAAACTGCTGTGTTCTTGTCCTTGACAACTTACAAAGAACCACTTTTTGTGAAGTGGTTCTCCCAGGAATCTGGGATACAATCAGTAATTGATTTTGTTGAGAGATCTAATTGTTTGATAAAAGCATTATTTCATTCTTTAGAATGGTAACCTTGGGGGAAGAGGTCTTAACCTTTCTTTTTTTTTTTTCAGTCCTGAAGAGATGTGGCTCTAGATTGAATGGTACTGCAAGGTTGACTGTTTGAGTTAATTGACTGGTCAATTTAGCCAAGTAGCCAATTTTCTTTTCTTTTCTTTTCTTTTTTTCCCCTCATTTGTTTCCTTACAGTTGAGTTGATTTTTGCTTGGTTACACTGAAGAACTAGCTTCAAATAGACCAGGAAAAGAATTTACACTTTGCCCAAACAGAAGCAAGTTACTGAAAGCCTTTGAAACCCTTGATCAAAACTCTTTTCATAAAGGCATATTTTTAAGGGTGCGAAAACTCTTATAAAAACTGTCCTTAATTTAGTATGTCCAAAAGTGAGCTTCTAGTTTTCACTTTCTGATCTGTTTCTTCCACAATTTTCTACCATCCATGACTCCCATGGTGTAACTGACTTCTGGTGACATTACTCCTCTACTCAAAAATACTCATTGACTCTCCACTGCTCAAGAATCAAAGTAATTCTAGATTCCTTGAAATTTGGTGGTGACTTTCTATCATCCGCTAAGAAGGTACGTTAGCACTTTCCAAAGCAACCTTCAGACTACTTGCTCTTCTCTGAAATAATCCTCCCTCTGTGCCTTTGTATATCTGGTTCAGCTGATGCAAATGCAGGTCTTGTACTAATCATCCCGATAGTTAACTGAACGCAGCTTCAGTTTTGCGTATCTGTGGAGCTCCTCTAAGCTACTCCTGGGGAGGACCTCTTTTCCCTGTGTTTTTTTCTTGTCTCATTTCTTCCACTCTACTCATAACCATCAGTTCACATCGCAGCTCCATTTTTCATGCAGGGACTCAGAGCTGCTGCCTATGTTCAAACCTCTGTGTGTTCACGAGGAAAAACTGAACTAATATTGAATGCATGTTACCATTTCTCCCCTACGGAACTGACCACACTTTTCCTGCATTGCTCAAAACCCTGTGGATATGTGTCAAGTGTTAAGTACTCAAGCTATTACCAATGCCAAAGGACTGCAGAGGTGGAAGTTCCCTGCTGCAAACTATACAAGGGGATACTGGCCTTAAAATAAACTGCGACACAATCATCATCACTGATAATAAATCTAAAGTGGTCGTTATCTTGGACATGAATGAACTAATTTCTCTGAATTGCTTATGCCTCTGGGGCACAGTGTAGAGAACAGAGGACTATTGGACATCCGCAGAGATCAGAAGCACATATTCCATTCAGAAAAAAACATGACTCTGTTTACTTGAGGGCATGGTGTGGGCTTGACTCAACGTTAAATTAACTCCAAATCAGCAAATGTCCAGTGACCATCATGTTCAACTATTTTTTGTTCCTTAAAAAGAAAGAAATGGACTTTTTACAATGTCTTGCTTATGTCCAAGGCCCAATCCTACCTATTAAATATATACCTGAGCCCCTGTAACTGAGGGCTGAAAGTATTTCCCTCAGTGATGCAATGCCAATCTTGTCAACTTGTTCAAGTAACTTGACTAGGTTGCAGGTGGAATTCTCTGTGAAACTTAATGCATCAAACAAAATTAATCTTAGAATAATAAACTGGATTTTTTTTTTTTTTTTGAGACGGAGTCTCGCTCTGTCGCCCAGGCTGGAGTGCAGTGGCCGGATCTCAGCTCACTGCAAGCTCCGCCTCCCGGGTTCACGCCATTCTCCGGCCTCAGCCTCCCGAGTAGCTGGGACTACAGGCGCCCGCCACCTCGCCCGGCTAGTTTTTTGTATTTCTTAGTAGAGACGGGGTTTCACCGTGTTCGCCAGGATGGTCTCGATCTCCTGACCTCGTGATCCACCCGTCTCGGCCTCCCAAAGTGCTGGGATTACAGGCTTGAGCCACCGCGCCCGGCAATAAACTGGATTTAAGTCAATCAGTACTTAATATGAAATGATATATGAGATAATAATATTTTTCATCTCAAGTAGAAAAATCTCTAATCTAATACATTAGGGTTAACTTGGTGATCCAGCAAAGTTAGCTACTTTTGAAATAGCTTGATCCAGGCAGAAATTTCTATTTTTGCAGTTATTGTCACCTTTAAAGCAGTAGAAAATTGAGTCTCAGAGCATTTGCTTATTAGACTGGCACTAAAAGTCTAAATGAATTGTATTGAGTTGATAGGATTTTTGTGTGACTTTTGAGAAAACATTCTCTTCCAGTATGCCAGTCTCAGAATATTTTCAGGCTCTCAGGAGATTCGGGTATTTTGGACTTGGGTAAACTGAATTTTGGGTGGTACAATGAGGAATATTTTAATTTTTTCAGTTTGGTTTCTACTTATTCCATACATGTATCATTTTGGCTAAAAGTTATCAAAGAAACTTATTCTTAGAGTCAAGAGACAGTGATGAAAGTTATGGAATTTAAAATTACCAGGCTATAAACATTTTTGAGGAGTTAAATGCAGATTTTTAAAAACCCCAAAGTAGTATTTTGGTCTGTCTGAGTTCTTGCATAGAAACAGAAGATTGTTACTTGAGTAAATGTTGGCCTTCCCTGAATGTGCAGTTTATATCAAACTATAGATTTCAATAGTTGTTGGTTGGTGAGGGGTCTTACCAGTGAGTTGAATGTCAGAGGAATACATCATTGTCTATAAGGCAATTGTATTAGTCCATTTTCACACTGCTGATAAAGATATACCTGAGACTGGGTAATTTATAAAGAAAAAGAAGTTTAATGGACTCACAGTTCCACGTGACTGGGGAGGCCTCACAATCATGGCAAAAGGAGAAAGGCATGTCTTACATGATAGCAGGCAAGAATGAACTTGTGTGGGGAAACTCCTATTTATAAAACCACCAGATTTTGTGAGACTTATTCACTATCATGAGAACCGCCAGGGAAATACCTGCCCCCATGATTCAACTACCTCCCGCCAGGTCCCTCCCATGACACGTGGGTGTTGTGGGAGCTATAATTCAAGATGAGATTTGAGTGAGGACACGGCCAAACCATATCAGCAATTTAAGTTGTTTCTAAGGAAGACACTCTTGTTCATTTAGAAACAGTTGGTGAAATAATATATAAGTAAGAATGCATTAAGAATTGTAACATATAGTAATATGAATTATGATTTTAATGGACACTTTATGATTTTACCTATATACTTTTCCATAGTTTATATCGCCTTGATACAAAAAAATCCATATTTATAATGAACATAAGCCTGGGAAGCCCATATTTGCATAAAACATGGTCCAGAACCAAAATTCATGATTCAATGTGTCAAAAACTGTAAATAAAAACAATCTCAGAGCTGTGTCAAATCTCACTAGTCATATATCTACACACACAAAAATATTTTTGTGCATTTTAGGGATTCCAGCTTCTTCTGAGTATGACAGTCACATGCTGTCCCCATTCTCACACTTTCCACTCACACCTCCACCCTCAACATTCTTGCTCATGTCCCTGCAATTTTGTTGAAATTGCTCTTATTTTAGCTCCTAAAGACCTCTTCTTGCTGATTTGAAAGGGAATTTGATTTTTCTGCAACATTTTACATTGAGTGTCCATCTTGAATCCTTTTCTTTCTCTGGCTTCCTGACAATATATTCTCTCTATATTCTCTTGGTTTGCCTCCTACCCCTTTGGTCATTCTTTCTCAGCTCCCCTCAAGGTGACCTTTTCTCTGCCAAATTTCATTAATTTTAGACCTTGGAGCTCTTTTTCTTTAGCCTTCTCCTTCATCCATACACATCTTTCCTAAATGATCTTCATCTTCTTGCATGGCATCATTACCATCCACATGCTGATGGCTCCCAAAAGCCAGCGTCTCTCCTGAGCTCACACGTAGATGTCTGTGGTAAATATCTAAGGGATTTTCTGATGAGGACCCATTTTCTAGGAATGACCCTCCCTTTCCATCTGCATGTTGAAGCTATGCTATTGCATGACACTTCCTTCTACCACAGTTAATGTGTCCAGCACTTGATTCAAGCTTGGCCAACAAATTTGTGTCATGAGTTTTTGGGTTAGAGACTGAGAGTCAGGTCAGCCTTTCTCTGAGATCTTGGACTGGAATCAAGGTGGTTGCTCAGGTCAAATGTGCATCATTGTTGTGAAATAATCCCATCCATTCTGATTGGTGATCAAATATTTTAAATGTCACCCCTGATTGTAGGGTACAAAATTTGGGGATTGTAGGCAGCCATGTTTACTTTCATGTACACCATGTAAGCAGATAGGACCAGTCTATAAATGAGAGATTGTGAAGTTTATTCTAAGTGAATTATATCTCAATAATAGTCATCTTTTAAGCTTAAAAAATAAATCATAAATAGAGAAAAAGAGATGAGAAGTGCCAAGAGAATCCTGAAGGTATTTAGGTCCCCAAATGCTCTGGCTACTGAGGTACAGATGCATCCTTATCCCATTACATTTATAGGACATTGTACTCTTTCTTAAAGCTAGCTTGATTAAAATATGTCACACTTTCAACAGAAAAGATACTAGTTAATAAAACATTCTTCTACCTACTGGACATTTTTACTTCTATGTTATGTACCTCTAATTCTCTGCTCTTCTTCCACCAATGCTAAGCTTCAGGTCTGACACTCCCTCTGTGGCTTAGTAAGTGCTATCATTACTTATCAAAACCATGGAGCTGGTCATTATCTTTGATTCCTCCTACAATCTCATGCACTCCCTTCCAGTCAGTCAAATCCTGTTAGTTATCCACCCATTTATTTCCATTGCCACTCTACCATCTTAATCCTCATTACAATTGCCTTATTTGATTACCTTATAACTGGTCTTTCTGCTTCCAGCTCTGCATTCTCCATTAGGTTCTTACTCCAGAAATATTTCTTATTTCACTTCACAATAGCACCCATAATCAAAGCTCTTAGTGACCAAGTCCATTGTTGTCTCTTTAACTTCATTTCTTGCCACCACCTTTGTATCATATGCATGAACCATGCTGAAATATGCATAGTTGCTCTATATGAAATGACTTTCCTTCTTTTGTCCTCATCAGAGCACCCTGTATGGTAAATTGTCCATTCATCACTAGTTTGTAAGCTCCTTGCAGGCAGGGATAATGTTCTTTGTTGCATTACCATTATAACACAGTGCCTATCTCATGATAGGCATTCAGTAAATACTTACTGAACAAATGCATTTGTTAAATTAATGAATTGCTGCTGGATAGAAGCAGAGAGCACAGAAGCAGAGATTTGAACTTGTCAGGAAAGGACAAAGTCATTTCCCATGAACTGAATGTTGGAAGGGAAGCAAGACTGTAACTCTGGATTCAGTGTTTCGTGAATTATCACTTAGCAATCTTAATAATCTTGAACATGCAGCACTTCACGCACTAGTTCATGTTCATCTCTCGGGACAGGCATTGATTCTTTGACATGTAGCTAGTCAGGTAGAATAGATTTTACTGTCTACAGCTGGTGGCATTTTTCTATGTGCTTTGAGTTTTTAGTTCCATGACATTTTTAAAGATATTGCTGCTTTGATTTTTCCAGGACACTGCAGTATGAGGACTATTTGAATGTTAAAAGCTACAGCTCTGCACATCCTAGAAAAATTAACTACTTAATTGCATTAATAGGTGCCTGTTGAGGCTCAGCACTGTGTTGGTACTGGAATAATTGGATAGGCTGGATGACTATAAGTGGGATAGCTTATTAGAGATTTACTGGTATGCATGATTTTAACCTACGTAGGCTTAAAAATAGGAGGGTGCACAGAGGTGTTTGAAAGCAGATGGTTAGAACTGTAGGACTCAACTCTGGAAAAGGCTCATAAGTCTTAGTTCACACCAGTCCAGATACATAGGATGAGTAATATATTTGTAACCAAAATGTGAGCTGCACTCTCCTTGCCCCTTTGGATTTAGGTAAGACCAAGTCATACCCTCATTCTTTGTCTTGTGGATGCCCACTGCCTTTTTAAAGATTTTTGTAAATTCTCAAAGGACTATGTTTTCATGATCACCTGCCTCCAATGTCCTACCTCAACTGACTTCTTGTCATTGGTTTGGCCTTACAGTTTCTTCATCTCTGACCTGCCATTGTTGCCACTGACCCCAGTGGAAATTCAGGCACTTCTTGATTCCTTAACAAAGCAACCACAGACACTAGGCAGGTGGTGTGTGGCAGAGCTAAGTATTGAAAGTGTATTATGGGAAGTTAGAATCCCATGTAAGTCATTCTTGGTCTTCATTCCATACAGTGAGTTCTCACTGGCCTGATTAGCCACAACAACTGCTGAGGGTCCCACTTCTGTCATTTCGTGATACTTTTCTTACCTCTCTCTCCTGGATTGCCTCTGGGGAATCAGAATTCCTACTCGATTGTGTGGCACAATTCAGTTTTGTCCATCTCCGTGTCCCAAATCTGCCTCCATTGCATATGTAACACTCATCCAGTTATTCAGGCAAACAAAAAGACAAGGACTCATTTAGAAACACAAAAGATATCCTGACATTTTATTACTCCTTTATCAAGGTTCATCCTCCTTAGAACCCTTGTGGTTTAAAATCGTCCTTTTCTCCCACCTTTAATATAATACATTAATTCCAAAATGGGCATAGAGAAGGGGATTTCTGGTCTGTTGGTGAGCAAGTAAAACTTAGTCCTCATCAATAAGCAAGTAGTCTTTCTTTGGAATGTTTTAACAGTGAGATATCAAAGAATCCATCCCTACTCATCTTCAAAGAGCAGAAGATGCAACACGGTTTCATCATAAATCCTTTTTACTCTGCAAACTAAGGATTACTTGAGCGAGGAAAATTTTTTCCTGTGGTATTCACCTTCCTGAACAAGGACAAGTGACACACAAAACTTATTTGCTTTATCTTTATTCCAATTTCCTAGTGAGGCTTTTTCTGACACAAAGAGTTCAGGCAAAGGCCAAGGAGAATGGAAGCAAACAGCCATCAAGTGCAGAAATACCTTTACTTCTGTGAAGAGATTGTCAGTGCCTGTCTTGACATATCTTACATTGGTTTACTCTTTGTCTTCTCTAGGCTGATCACTGTTCTCTTGTTATTATCTAATTTTAAGAGAAATTTGCTCATTTAGCTAAGGTTTAACTATTTAGTAAATTGTAAACCTTTTATAGCAGCTACCAACCAAATAATTTACCAAGTTGTAGAAAGATAACATAAATAAAGAAAGGAGTTGGTTTTAAGTCGAGAGCCGAGGCAAACAGGAGAACTTATGGCCTGTCTAGGAAAAGCAACAAGTACTCACCAAATGCCAAATGCTGAGTGTGGCACACAGGCCAGAACATCATGCTTTTTTATTTTTTATTTTTTTCATATCTGAGATCTTTCCTGTTGCTTGGTCAAAAAGGGTTGCCTTTTAAAATTTGTTACCAACTAATAAAAGCAGACAAAACAAAATATGCTATGAGGCCAACACTGTGAGCTTCAAGCAAAACAAAGCTAAGGTGGAATCTGACCTGCAGGTTGGAACTGTTTGACTACCTCTTTTTGGTATAACTTTGGACCTTCTGTATGTACTTTGTTCTTCTTTTCCTCCCTTTTATTTGTAACTCCCTTCTACAACAATAAAAAATCTGGTTCCCATTTTCTTCAACGTATTTAATCAGTTGTTCAAGCCTAGAATGTACAGAATGTAGTTTTGGAATTATTAACTCCTACCATTGAAGAACTGAAACTGTGCCTAAAAGCCTGCATCTACTATCAAGACACAGAACATTTCCATCAACCTAGAAAGTTCCACTGCTTATCTTGCTTCAGCATAGTTTTTCTTAGTGTATTTTAGCCAAATTCTCTTCTCAAGTTTCTGTGGACCCGACAATATGGGAAAGTGCACTGATGTGCTTCACAGTGAGCTAAGGTAAGATTTTAGGTCAAAAAAATATTAAAATGAGGGACATTTTACAAACTACCTCGACAGTGCTTCCTAAAACTGTCTGGATCATGAAAAACAAGGAAAGTCTGAGAAAGTGCCACAACCCAGAGGAGATGAAGGAGATATGACAAGTAAATGCAACATGGTATTTTGGATGGGATTCTGGAACAATAAAAGAACATTAATGGAGAAACAAGTAAAATCTGAGTGAAGTCGGGAGTTGAGTTAATAGTAATATATGAATGTTATTGTTTTATATTTGACAAATGTAAAGTGATAACATTAGGAGAAACCGAAACCTGGTAAGGGGTACACAGGATTCTTTGTACTATCCTTGCAAATCTTCTGTAAATCTAAAGTGATACGAAAAAATTGTTAAAATTATTTAAAACATTGGGTATGAAAAGACTCATATAGGTTTGGATAGTTAAGAACCTAGGGACTGGGTCAGATAAATTTGAGATCAAATATTAGCTCTAAGACTTGCAAACATAACTGGCAATGATTTGACTAAAATCAAAATCACCTGCTTTCAGACATCTCTCTCCACCCTTTTAAGTAGCAATAGCAGTTTTCAATAAAGTATAGCAAAAAATTTACAAGCTTGGACACATTATGTTGAACATACATATCTTGAGCATATTAACCTCTCTTAACTATAGCTTTCACATCTCTAAAACACAGTAATTCTTATTTCTTACCATTGATATGAGGGCTAAATGAAGAAAATCCATGTAGAGTAGCTTATGCATATCTTAGGGCCAGGAGTCCTTTTCTCGTTCACCAATGTATATCTGAAACTAGCATGACTACATATAGTAAATATATAATGAAAATTTGTTGGTAGATAAACTTTTTTCCTATGAAATGAAAACATCTTTCAAATTATTTTTTCTAGAATCTATTGTCATTTCAGTTTCTCTTCTAATTGTGACATCTCTGCAGTATCATGATATGTGTGAGCTATTTGACTGCAATTTTTTGAGCTCCTCTTGATATAAATGTAGCTATTCTGCGTATTGGGAGAATATTTTTTCAGGCTCTGGAGGCAACTCCCTGATGGCACATAGAACTGCATTCTCATTTTCAGTTTCTCGATATGGGATGATTCTTCTCTGTGTTCTTAATGACAAAGGTCATTTGGGCCCCACCATTGGAGACATATTAAAGTTACTGTGTCTCTCCTCAAACTTTAGGCTTGAAAACATTAAAACAGATGGTGATACTTGGAGGGTAATTAATTTTCCTTTGGAGCAATAATCGCTTTTCTTAAAAATAAATTAACGGCTCCCTCTTTTTCCAAGAAGTAATGGTTTAGTAAATTGAGCAACGAACTGGGCTGCTCTTGAGCAGGACTTAGGGGAAAGGAGACATATTTTGTGATTCTGCCCCTGTCTGATTGTGTGAATTTGAGAGTCTCACGCTTTTGGCTGAATGGAAGGCTTAAACAAATCAGAGCATTTTAAGCACTTTAAAGTGTGCCTGATGCAAAGTGAGACTTTAGAACTGTTAGCCAATATAATGATTAGAGGTACAAAGATGGACACTGTTAACTGATCTTTCTGATTTTGTGTGGACACTGAAAGTCTTACAAGGGTATTACATATAAAATGCCATAAGGTTCTGGTACACAGGATCCACTTGCACAGGTGGTGTTTAAAAAACTAATTATCGATTAATGAACAAATTGCCCTTCTTGTTTCATGTTATAGTAAAGTGATTGGAAAATATTTGAGTTTCTCTCTTCTGCTTGGACAGCAATGTGTATAGTATGTTAACTACCTAACAGATATCATCAAATGCAATCTCACGAACAGCCCACGTTTTAATATTCAAAGTTCTCGATATATTTTTAAAGGTTTTTTGAAATAAAGCTTCCCACGTGTCTGTACTTTAAACTTTTTATATTCTTAAACTTTGAACTTCTAGCAATTCTATGACACCAGTATTTTGTGAAATAACATGCTTTGTTTTGTTTGTGTCCACAAACACGTATGTAGTTATTTACCACTTGAATTCTTATAGTTATTTAAATAATGTAACCTAATGATACTGGGCAGAAAGTTATTGTGTGATCATTCTCTTGAGCTTCTTCTGGTTTAAGCTTCTGCCAAGGGGCATATTTATTGGGTAGGAATTAGCATGGTTTAGCATAACAGGAGATGTATTTTAATACTTCATTCAAAACAAGAAGTGATTATTTATGAAAAAATACATTTTAAATTCACTTCCTCTTACCAGTGTATGAAAGAATACTGAACTCCTACAGAGAGAATTGCACTGGTAAAGTGACTACAAAGATATCCAGACACCACTCAGCACAGATTGCCCAGGGCTGCGGCAACAACAGCCCTAATTTGCCTTTTGCAGAGTATTGGAGGGGAAAAAATGCATGTTTTTTTCAAAATTATTTGACAAAGAGTGCTTTTTTAAATATTTGCTCAAGCCAGTGTATAAAGGAAGGCAGATATAAAGAACCAAGCCCAAGTACAGATCATTTTGCACAGTGTTAGCTTGTGACACAGGACAGAACCCAGAATGAAGCCAAACCCTATCTTTCAACACATGAGTTCAGTTTTATCTCCCCTATGAGGACGAATTGAAAGTTGATGTCAGATCCCACTGAATATCCTTTAAGGCTCATTTTTATATTGGTCTGTAGAGTAAGCTGAATCTAATTCTCATTTTCTTTTTCCAAACTCTGGGACAATAATTCTCAACAAATAGTAAATAATACTGTTGGTGATCTTAATAATGTTCTGAGTCAAGAAATCCTTTCAAATATTGTTTATGAGTATGACTAGTACCTTGAGCAATGAAGACTTACGAAAAGCAGTCAAAACCTACTGCTTGTTTTGTTTTAACGTCTCCTGTTTCTTTAAATTATATTCACTGGGGAAAAGGGTGTGCTGGGTCTCGGGATGAGATTTTAGGCAGTCCTAGCATATTTCTGATCATTCTTAGAACGTATAATGTCCTGTGGTCAATTTAAGATGGGAGACACAGTCATGACTTCGAAATTAGAATGTCAGATCTCATACACTGATTAAGTCTTCAGCCTTAATTCAAAGGTAATACCTCTGAGTCCCTTCCCCAGTGAGACCCAGCAGCAGACAATGTCTTTGCCTTTGGAGAGTGAGCGGGTGTTTCTCTCACTCCCATTCTCTTTTCACAACTTGTTAACTGAGGATTCTGATCTCATCAGGTTTGGAGCAGGAGAGGGAGAAAGAGAAAGGGGATCCAAGAAAGTCTTATGGATTAGTATGTCAGTAAGCTGGCTTTGTTCTTGCTGGCCTGGGTGATAATTTACACTTCTCTTTCTTTCTTGGGTGATTGTCAGAGAATTTTTTGGAAGTTCCACAGTGGAGCCAATCACCAGCCACTCCTGTCAAATAGCCAGCTCATTCCTACAGAGTTATCAAATGGGCCAATATTGAATAGTGACCCCGAAAAAATTATATGAAAATTTTAACTCCTACAACTCATGAATATGACTTTACTTAGAAAAAGAGTCTTGATGGATGTAATTCAATTAAGATCTTGAAATGTGACCATCCTAAATTGTCCTAATGGGACCTAAATCCAATGACAAGTTTCCTTATAACAGAACTGCAGAAGGAGAAGAGAGACAGAGGACAAGGCAATGTGAAGACAGAGGTGAGGACTGTAGTTATACAGCCACAGGCAAGGAATTCCTGGAGCTAGCAGAAACTAGAAGAGGCATGGAAACATTCTCCCCCACAGCCTTTGGAGGAAGCACAGTCCTACTGACACCTTGATCTTGGACTTCTGGCTTACAGAACTGTGAGAAAACAAATTTCTGTTGCTTTAAACCACCCCATGTATGGTAATTTGTTATGGCAGGCCCAGGTAACCTGTAGACAACATCTTGACTGGACATTGTCAGGTCCTGCATAATTATGCTTTGATACAGCCTTCTACTGTGCTGACATAGGCTGCTTTAGCTGGGGTCTCTTCTCAGTTTCCTCAGGCTTCATCAGATACCCTAGTGTGCACCCCACACTCCAGGGAACATATCTCAAACCCCCCAAGTGTTTTCTTAGAGCATCCTCTTGTTATACTTGAGGTAAGAAGAGAGGCAGCCATGGTCACTAAATCCATTTCCTTGAGATGGATCTTATAGAACAGCTTTATGCAAATGAATTCTATTCAAATCTTTTTTCTGTCTTCTTTTCTCAATTACTTACCTATTCACTAATTTATTTGTGTTTTTTTTTTTTTGAAATGTCATTTAAATCATCAAAACTATTTGTGGTTACCAACTTTGAAAATTCAATTTACTATCAGTAGTCTGTTGGTCACTTAGTTAAAACTGCCAACTTAACATCCTGGGTTACATGCAGATATTTCCAATATATGGATCTCTACCTACCCATCAAAACCCTGGTGCCTAATCAGATAACACAGGTAACCAGAGCCCCTACAGAATTCTAGAATTTTATTTTAAAGAGGGCTCTGTCTTGCTGTTGTACACTTTACAATACTTTCAGGGAACTGTTTTATTTGTGATGTTTGTCTAAAATTTTCAAGGCAGCACCTGAGCTCTGGCTGCAGATGGCTCAGACCTTACAGTGATCTGCACTCTTTGTCCCAGGTGATGCCCTCTTGACCCAAACCTTTTCCTTTAGAGAACCTCTCCCCAGTTAATCTACAACTCCTGGCTCTTGCAGGAGAAACATTTGTTTCTCCCTTCTCGGGTTCTACCTGCGTCTCAGCCTGCTTCAAGTTTGGGTAACACTAATTTGTGGTTGTGCAGGAAGCTCAGCAGGCCCTTGCTGCCTCTAGGGCAGCTGGGGGAAGACAGTAAAAACTGCCACTACCTGCCAAGCTTTCTTTGTTCTCTGTTGGCAGAAGGAGCAGGCAGTTTCCTAGGAAGAGAGATGCCACAGGAAAAGAGCTCATGGAAAGTAGAAGAATTGTGTTCACACCGAGGTGTGGGGAGCTGTTAAATAGCTTGACTGATTTCTAATCCCGAAGGCAGGCTTAAAATATGAGAATCCGTAATGGAACAACGTACACTTGCTCTCTACTGTCTTACTCTAGTGGGCTTGTGTTCTTCATGTGTATACAAACTTATTCCGCCATTTCTAAATATTAGTTAATACTGAATCAACATTCTTAGGCATCCTTAGGACATTGGAAATCTTACCACCTCCCATCTCTCTTGGAGGTTTCCTACTTAAAATCTACATGAGTGAAATATTCAAGTCCAGACAAAATTCTCCCTTGGACTGGACCACAAAGTTAAGCATTCCATAGCTTTTCCTCAAATCAAAGTAGTAGGCCAATCCCAAATAGGTTATCACAAGGAAGCAGGAGTTCAAACAGGAAAGATAATCAGAATTCTTGAAACGGTAAAGCAAAGTCAACCAAGTTACTACTAAAACCTGGCCCCCAAAAGTTCTGTGTTTTGATGAATAATATTACCAACTCTCTTCACTGGGGAAGAGTATGGACATTTTACTATAAATACTATAAATAGGAGAGAACATCAGGGTGAAACTGTGGGGGGAAGAAAAAGACTCATTTCCCTTCACAATGCTCAATGCTCTCCCTGAGTTCTGTAGTCCCCCAGAATCTCAGAGAGATCACTAGCTAAAGACTTCACCTTCTGAGGCAGAAAGATTAATTCTTATCAAATATATTGCCATATCCATGTATAATGATACTGTGGAGAATCAGCTTTGGGTTTGGCTTGGCCTTGAGATGAATCCCTTCATCCGCTCTACCCAGGGGATGGGGTGAAGTTCTTTCTAAACCTCTCAGAGTCTCAGTTTCCTCTGTAAAGCAAAGCATGAATAATATCCGGTAAAACTGGCTTGATAATTACATGATGGGATGATGCATGTAAAGTGCACATAAAATGCTTGGCACAGGGTAGCAATTCAATCCATGATAAGGTTATAGCTATAACTTTATAATAGATGTTGGCATGCACAGTCTTTGGTTCCCAGATTCCCGGTTGGTTCCCAGATTCCCGGTTGTCTCCTGTGCTACTTCTAGGTAGCTTACACTTTTCCTCTTACATTATTTGGCAGATTCCTATTACAAGCTTTTGTTTTGTTAGTCCTCTGCCTTCTGGGAAAAATTTTTCCCCTTCTTAAACAGACTCGTTATTTTTCTTCCTCCTTTCATCAGGGAGATTCTGCAGAATAGCCATGGACTGAGAACAGAACCCTTGGAAACCATAATGTTTAAGAGGTAGAAGAGGAAACGCATCTCATCAGGGATTCAGCAAAGCACCATGAGGTAAGAAGAAATTCAGATGTAAAAGAGCAGAGATTCAAGACAAAGTATAATACGGAGCAAAATTCATTGCCAAGGTCTAGAGAAAGGACTCAAAGAAAATTCTTTACTCAGATCCATAGATGCTCTCCTGCTCATGCCTGCTGAGACCAGTCCCACACATTCATCCGCCAGTTGGTGGGTGCCCCAAGAATCTTACAGCAGAGAATGCATGGAAACGTTCCCTGACATGAGAACTCCTCTAAGCCCAGTGAGGGTAATGGCTCAAGTGGGAGCAAAGCCCAGTGAGGGTTATGGCTAAAGTGAGTGCAACAGTGGGCCATGAAGTGTTGGCATGTAGCAGCATTTTAGATTTGTGTGTTTGCTGTACTTGCAAGATGAAACAGGCCGTTCTGATATAGAGTCTTCTCTTTACAGGGGAAAGCAAAAGGGTGCAAAAAATGCCCCCCAGTGCCCAGGGCCCAGGATTTCAGAGGCTCCAGAGCTTATGTGGATCTACTCAATAAGGCACACTGTAGGAGGAAAGTAGGTCACTTCTTAGCTTGCTCTATAAACACCCTAGATTCAAACCCATGTATTCCTCCTCCACAGAATATAATGTATACCAGTCATTGTAAACTAGTGCCTCAAGGGAGGGATCTGTTCTTCCATAGGGTTTTGTAAAATTGAATTTGGTCATGGATTCTGCCTTTTGAGCCATAGTCTCCACCAGTGCCTACTCAATTTGCATTACTCGTTTGTGGGCCCTGCCTAGGCCCTAGAAACATCAAATCAATTTGCAAAGCTTGACCTAATCAAATCTTATGATATATTTTTGCCTCTGCAAGCTGCAAGAAAAGGCCTTTTGCTTATACCCTTTACTCTTCAAGTCTACCTCCAATATTCATTTAAACTTGGTTTCATTTAGATCAAATGTTAGAGGTTAAGAATTTTGCCCTTACAAATTGTGACTGGCCTCAGGAGGATGCATTTCTCACCCCCAGGAAGTATTCACAGAGAAGAGGTTTATCACCTTTTCTTAGATAGAAACATGCCTGACTACCAAAACTTGTCCTATGAAAAGATGCTGGAACAAAAATCTTTTCTGTTTTAACAAGAATCTTGCATTTTGCTTTTTTTTTTTTTTTTCTTTCCTGTTCCTTGTCTTCATAACTGCCATGGTAACATGGGTCTGGGTCTGACTATTTTTTCACATTCAGTTGTGAAATGGTTTTTTTTGACCTACTGCTTTTACAGGAGGCACCACTTATGACCCGATTTCAAGTTACATAGAGTCACAGGAAAATGGAGCCAAACTTCAGTGTCTTTATTTATTAAGCAGTGAACCATGTCACATACATTGTTTGCTGAGCGGGTCAGGGACTAAGAATGTCTCAGTAGAGGTATCTCAGGGCCTTCCTTCTATGAAGCAGAAGAAAAGGAGGAAATGAGACTTATTTTCCTAAGGGCCAGCCTTCAAAGAATGCAGGAGCTCTATATACTAGGGCTGGATGATGCTGACTTCCACTGCTACTTAAAGACTGGTGTTTCTCATGCAGGAAGATGAAACAATGTGGGACATGAGACTATTTTGCTGTTCCCCTAAAAGGCACCAATGGCTACCAGCATTAGCGCCATGCCTGGCACACAAAAATATTTGTAAGTTAATGGATTTATTTTTGATATTTTCATTAAGAGATTTAATATGTAGGGGTGGGGGGCGTTTGACTTTAAAAAGAATCTTTTTCCAAAGGAAAACCAACTATGACAAGGTTGGTCAGTAGTAAATCAGGAGCTCTGTAAACATGATGTGAAAATATATCAGAAAACCTGAATGTTTCAGTAATTATCTTCCCTTAAGAACTGACGACAGATCAGATAACTTAATCAGTCTAGATTAATTAATAGGTTAATTAATAGTTCTCTCACAGAAATATATTTAAACTGGCTGCCAGTATTATTCTTGTTAGCTCCATATTTTCTGCTAATGAAAATACAAAAATATATAGTTTGCCATACTGTATATAGAAATGGCCATATCTTTTTTCTGCATGATGCTATTTATTTGAATTTTGAACTAATTTTCTCAACCTGTTATAATAAGATGAATTACTTCCCCTGGCTATTAACAATTTTTCTCTCTTCTCTCTCTCTCTCTCTCTCTCTCTCTCTATATATATATATATATATATATATATATATGCAAGTTAATCAACCATCTTACCTGATTAATATGTAATTTTAATATGTTTGGATGTTTGGATGTAGACTTGATATTTCGATGGATCATGATCCCATACAGGTGAGCTGTATGACACCAGCCAAGGAACTGAATTGCTTTTTCATATTCTTAAATTCTTCTTGCTGCTAGTAATTGGTCCCTTTCTTGTCTCTTACTTTTCTTATTTTCCTCCTTTTTCTTCTCCTTCTCCTTCTCCCACTTATGCTACATTTTTTTTTCTCTATAAAATTGGCATATGTTTGGATTGAATTGCCTAGATTAGGGAGAACCTCATATGTCTTAGACATTGTGCTCCTGTTGATAAAGAAATACACGTAACAAAGCTACCATACTCTTGAATAAGTGCCTGTAATTCATCTATAATATTTTCCTTATGTAGACACCATTGGGGAATAAAACAATCCTGCCAACAAGAGACCCCTCTGTGCCAGTGTGGATATGAGAAGGAACACGCTTTATTATAGAGGAAACATTTTCAGAGTTACATGCATGTAGGGTGACATGAAAGTGACTACAAAGTCTGGACATAATTTCACCCAAATGTTAACGATGAAGTAGAAGAAAGAACAATGAAAATCTCTCTTGTCTCCTTAAGAGTTAAATGGATACCCCTTGTGTTTCCTGTATACTTTGTGCAAGAGTTAATTTTGAAGGTTCATGTTTATCATTTGAAGGGTCAGAATCCCTACAACCTTGCACTATAAAAACAAAGTCGGAACTCTTACTGAGTCTATCATACTTTTAGGGAGAAACTCAAGGAGGGGAGACTGAGGAGGCAGCCACTTCCTTCCTCAGAGAAAATTTCATTATTTTATTCTTGCAACCCCCAAGTTAGGTTTGTCAGGTGCTTCTTTAAGTAACTTTGATTAGTCACCAAGGCAATTCATGATGCAACTGCGATGATTTAGAGAATGTCCACATACTCTATTCTGTGAGTTTCAGTTGAACTAATTAACTGTGGTGGTGTGTATGATGGCGTGGTTTTCAGAGATTCAGATTGAAATTCATTCTGACCCCATTACAAGAAGGAAGATGAATAAAATGTTAGACTCGAATCTGATCTTAGTTCTGTGAAGTTGCAATGCATATAGATTCATCTAGTTGTTCATGTACTGAAGTCTTCTTGGCAAAAGTTTATATCTTGTCATTTTTGTAGTATCATTTTTATACAGGTCATTGACTGCACTCATGATTATGTAACTATTGAGTCTCAGGGAACTCAGAGCTTTGGCAGAGCTGCCTGGGAATTATCTTGGGGGATGCAAACTACATAATATAATCAGAAAAAGTTTTCAAAGAAGACCTAGAGCAGTCATATGTGATTATTGGTTGGAAGCCTTTCTGTGGCTTATAGATACTAATCAGGAAACCCAGAAAAGTTATGAGTAAGAAGATAGAAGCATTCATTCATTCATTCATTCAACAAACTATTATATTTTGTAAGAGGTTGTAATGATGAAGGTCAAAGATGAAATATAATGAATCCTTATTTCTGGACAGGTGTGGTGACTCACGCCTGCAATCCCAGCATTTTGGGAGGCTGAGGTGCGCAGATCACCTGAGGTCAGGAGTTTGAGACCTGCCTGACCAACATGGTGAAACCTAATCTCTACTTAAAACACACAAAAAAACTAGCCAGATGTGGTGGTGTGTACCTGTAATCCCAGCTACAAGGGAGGCTGAGGCAGGAGAATCACTTGAATCTGGAAGGTGGAGGTTGCAGTGCCTGACCAACATGGTGAAACCTAATCTCTACTTAAAACATACAAAAAAACTAGCCAGATGTGGTGGTGAGTGCCTGTAATCCCAGCTACAAGGGAGGCTGAGGCAGGAGAATCACTTGAATCTGGAAGGCGGAGGTTGCAGTGTATCAAGATCATGGCACTACACTCTAGCCTGGGCGACAGAGCTAGACTCCATCTAATATATATATATATAAAATGAGTCCTTATTTCTTAAAAAAGGTTTATAACTTAACAGTGACTATGATCCATATTCAGAGACGTGTGAAATAAGAAAGGTTGTCAAAGGTCAATTCCTCAGTAATGACACATGGGTGGTCAGATGAAAAGATGACCTTTACCTGGTATTAGGAGAGGTTCTGTGGAGAAGGAGGCATGTAGGCACTGAACAATGGGTAAGGTCTCCATAGGTGATGACAGTGGTGTGGGAGGAATCATGAAGACACATTCAAGGAATGGCCCAAAGTCATTTTGACTGGAGCATGCTCAAGGAGTCCTGGAAGATCAGACCGGACATATATTTTAGAGCTACATTATGAAAAATCATAGGCAAGATTAAAATGAAATATCATTTATCAGGATCATTTCTAAAGAAAGGCAGTGGGAAGGCCATGGGCTTCGGATTCAGAAAGCCCTAGGTTCAAATTTTGTTTCTTTCTTTTTCTGTTGATAGAGTCTTGAGAAATTACTGAGTTAAAGTTCCCTTATCTTTAAAACTGGTGGAAAATTGCCTACCTTGCATCTTGCTATTATGTTTGGAAATGATAGCAATTTATAAAATGCCATACGAAATTTATTATGTGATTTAGACATTCTCTCTCTGAAACTCCCCCCTCCAGAAATTTATTACTATTCTTTCCTTGAGAAGGCAGAACTGGCCTGATTTATTGATTTGAAGATGAATCATATCAGAAATCAGCACTTTGCAAAGATCACCTAATGGTGTCCATTAGGAAACTAAATTTCTTTTGAGTTTTTGCAATTTCAACTGACATCTTACATTTTGATCCAGGGCATTTCTTCCTATGTATTAATACTTTTCTTATTGTGTCTCAACTAATTTTACTCCTCACTACTAATTCTAATGTGGTATTACTTTTACTTTTTGTTTTTCCTACAAGTAGCTATTTGAGCAAATTGACTTTGGAGTGTGCCCAATGCCTTTATTTATCTCTTAATCCTTTCATATCACTCTGGAAGTACTGCTTCAGGATGATGCCCTGCAGAGATGGCATTTCAAGCAGCCTATGAGGATTAGAGTTTTGTTTTTTGCTGCTGCTTCTTCTTCTTTTTTTTTTTCCAGGTTGCAAACCCAATTTGGGAAATTATCACCTCAGGCATAAGGATGATAGTTCCAGAAATGTCACTTAGAAAGGCATGTGGAATAGCCCAGCTCCCTTTTACAAATAGTTTGGTGGGTAGCAAAATACCAACTCCATCAACTAGTCAGTGGGCAGACAGACCTTTGGAAATGTCTGTAAAACTCTCTGCTAGCTGCTAATCTTCTCTCTGTAATTTCACTGACATAAGCAATAAACCCTGTAATTATATGGCACTAATCAAGAAGACTGATAATAATGGAATATCAATCACAGGACTCATATGTAAACCCAGTTAGGTTCAGAGTCTAGTTTTGGCACCATTTGTAGCTTCAGTTATAACCAAACTAAAAGGAGCTGATGAATGCAAGCTGGCTGAATCACATGCAGCTAAACTGTTTCTCTAAGCTATCTTGAATATGCTTTTCCAAGTGCATTATTCATTAAATTAAATGTTTTGCACTGATGTTTGAGCATGTGCAGTTTCCTTCATTTGTAGTTTATAACAGCAATAACATCCCAGGCAGAGGGCATTTCCTGAGGATTAACAGCCAGCTGGGGTTAATGGCTGAAGGTAGAGCCAAAGACCATCAATTCCTTCCCTCTAGCCATTAATTCTTAGGAGATGACCTGTTCTTTCATCATTATCGCTGGCGTGTTTCTTCACCTGACCTTTATATGAAGTGATGTGGCACCACAGGAATTAATCCTTACATGGGGGTTGCAAAAGATGCATCCACTGAGTGTCTCCTAAACTTGTTTATAGGACAACAACAATTTACCTACCCACCAAATCACAAGGGATGCCCTAAATCTATCTATCAAAGAAGCAGTTTGTCTAGAATGAGCCATTTGGTTTTTTCTGTTTTTTAAAAAACTAGCTTTTTTAGCTTCTAGCTTTCTGATGAGGAGTCAGAACCGATATTTCTGTGATTTTCCTGTTGTTTGATCACTCGTTTCTAAACCGTTCAACTCTACCAGGCAGCTCTTTTTTGGAGAAATGTCTCATGAAATGACATTTCCATCATTGTGTGGGAACTATTACCTGATCTCTGCAGAACATTTTTCAAATGTGCACAAAAACCCTTTCTTTGTGGTTTGTGTGTGTGTTTGGGCTGAGGGGGTGGAGGCAGCGAGGAATAAAAGGATATTAAACACAAACCGTGCATCTGTCGAGAACTCTTGGAAGATTTTGTTATTTTCAGGGACAAGGAGGCTCTTTTTCTAATCAGCTCTTTATTATTGTCTCGGTAATTATCATGTTCCCTGAAGATTTTTATTCTTGTATTTTTCCTCGAAAGAATAATAATGGTTAAATTCTTTAATAATGTCGCTTTGTCTTTTATCTGGTCTCTCACCTGAGAATCTCAAGGTGCTTTAAAGAGATTAATTATGATTTGCAAGACTCACAAAATGGATCTTAATTTGAAGCATTTTGAAAGTTGTGAGGCCTTGATAAATTAAGGTAATAGAAGCAGAAACCTGAAGTTGGGGTTCATTTGTTTGATTGTAGATGAAAGAGATTTCCTTCTCAGGAATCCTGTGACATTTTTTTGTTCCAGATTAGGATAAAGGATGTCAGATTAGATTCATGAAAGTGAATTAACTTCTCCTAAGCACTGTGAATGAACTTTTCCTAAGCACACTACCTGTGCTATTTGTCACCAGGGGAACAGTGCTACCTCCTTAGAGCAGTGCATTAATCAGGACTTCTCAGGTCATAGGTGACTGAAGCCTGACTAAAAACGGCTTAAGTAAGAAAAAGAAATTGGCTGATGTAAGTGAAAAATTCAGCCATAGTTTGTCTTCAGCTAGACTTAGCAACTCAGATATGTTCATGAGGAGTCTATCTTTTGGCTCTGCTTTCCTGGCAGGGCTTCATTTTCAGGTGGGCTTTCTGAAGGTGCTCCCAGCAGCTTCAGACTTACTTACATTCTACAAGTTTAGCAACCCTGGTCCAAAAAGCTTCTCTTTCCTAAGAGCAAAACATGTGCATTCACCTGGCTTTGATCATGAGTTCACCCCTGAACCAATGACTTCGATTACTGTGTCCAGTAGGATGAAATATTGATTAGCTGGGCTTGTTTATGCTACTGTCCTTGAAGCTGAAGGTTCAGTGAACCATATCCAAGTCAGGTGGGTTGATTTGGTGAGTAGGGATTGTTCCTGAAAGGAAAATCAAGGTATCATTTCAGGAAGGAAGTGGAATGATTATTGGAGAATGAGAAAAAACAGATGTCCACAAAAGGTAGTATGATTTCAGTATTTATATGTGCTTCCAGCACAGATAACTGAAGTCCTCAGAGATAAAACTCAAAATCTCAGTCCTTTATAAATATAATTTAATTTATATTTTATATAAATTATATACTTTAACATACCACTTTCAAAATGTATGTGCCTTGGAAAACAGTCTCATGAGATATTTTTTCAAAAATAGTGTTCAATGATTATGTAAATTTGAGAAACACAGAAAACTGTAACCATCCTTGGATATACATTAAGTATTAAATAAGCCAGTATGCCCTTATGACAAGTATCACTGTATGTGTGCAGTTAACATAGTCAACATTTATTCATTTATATGTGTGTGCATGATTCCAAAATTTGTAATGTCAGTAATCAAAAATGTGATTGATAGAAGTTGTGATGGTCTTTTGAGGCAGTATGGCACTTGGAGAGAGAACAGACCACTAAACAAAAGTAGACCATGCTTCTCAGGGAACTAGTCCAAATGCAGAAACCAATATTGGCCATTCAATTGGTTATGCCAGGAAGTGTCCATGGAAAGTCACACTTCCTAATACGATTAGTACCAGATTTCCCATTGGGAAGAGCATGTATCAGTGGAGAATCTGAGGATCAGTCTGTATTTGTGTGTTAAAACATACTCAGTAACTTTAAGCTCTAAAAAATCTCTCTGAGAAGACCCCAGATACTGTTTATGGTACTAGTTCCAGGGGATTGGATTAGTATGAATAAAGAAGAGCAGCAGGACTCTCTTCCCCTAGTTAGAAGTCCAGGGCAAGTCTCCAGACTTAGAACTAGCCATGGAGGAGAGCGGTAGCCCAGTAGACAGAGCCAAGATACAGGGGTTGTGAATAGAGGCTGAAGAAGCAGCCAAGGAAAAAATAAAACAAAACAACAAACCATTTATGGTGCATATTCAGGATGGGTGTGTGAGTGTATGGGAAGATACCTGAGAGACTAAATGTCTTTCTGGGAATATAGCTTGATACATGGGTGAAATTGACAACATGTTGAGAATATTGCCATGATACAGTGGATGAACTTTAGAACAAGAAACACCAGAGTGAGAATACCAGCTTGCAGAAATTACAAGCTGGGAAATCTCCTTAATCATGTGGAAACTTGGTCTTATCTGTAGTGGAAATAATAATATTTTCCTTGAGGCATGTTGTGAATATAATAGGTACAACATTTTACCTTTATGATATGGGGTATTTAAAAAACATTTTGTTCTTTATTTCTTTATGACTGAATGTAGCTTAACTCAAGAGTATGTGTTTCTTCTCATAAGGGAGAAATATGAAGACATGGGGCTGATGGGAAGAGAAGAGTTTAGTTGGTATTTCTGGTTTCTGACTCTGGTAGCATCTGTTGAAGTATAACTTTGAGAGGTGAAGCCAGCTGGACTTCTGATGGGGATTTGGAGAACTTTTCTGTCTCACAAGAGGATTGTAAAATGCACCAATCAGCACTCTGTAGCTAGGATTGTAAAAAGCACCAATCAGCACTCTGTAAAATGGACCAATCAGCACTGTGTAAAATAGACCAATCAGCACTCTGTAAAATGGCCCAATCAGCAGAATGTGGGCCGGGACAGATAAGGGAATAAAAGCTGGCCACTCCAGCCAGCACCGGCAATCTGGTTCTTTTCCATGCTGTGGAAGCTTTGTTCTTTCACTCTTCACAATAAATCTTACTGCTGCTCACTCTTTGGGTTCGTGCCACCCTTAAGAGCTGTAACACTCACTGTGAAGGTCCGTGGCTTCATTCTTGAAGTCAGTGAGACCAAGAACCCACCCAAAGGAACCAATTCTGGACACAACTTGACCAAACAGACCTTAAGTGTTGCCTGCTGGTCCTAATGAAACTGCTTCTAATGTCTTTGGACTTTTCATGGCCTCCAGTTTTGAAGTCCACTAGCCCCTTATGCTAACTATGAGAGGCTTTCTGGTACACGAACTCTCTTTTTCACTTCTGTGTCCCTCTTAGGGGTTTGGGAGACTGCAGTTTGTTTTCTATAAGGTTCCTATCAGGCTCCTTCTTTTGGACACCTGTCTTGGTCCCTGCTACTCTTACTGCTGTGTCAGATATAGAGTTTTTCCATAAAGCATAAATATTTCCTTAGGATATACCCTGGAAAGTTAGGTAATTATCTTTTTTTAGAAAAAAATTAAAAGTTTGATATAATATACATAACATAAAATTTACCTTCTTACCCATTCTTAACTGTAGAATTCAGTCAGTTGTGTTTTGTGTGTTCACGTTATTGTGCAACCGTCAGAATTCTTTTCATCTTGCAAAAGTAAAACTGAAAACAGCCCATTGTCCCATAGAATTGATGTTTACAGTTTTTAAAAATAAATATAGAAATAGATCCTCTTAGTCTTAAAGCTTGAAACGTAACATATGTCTTATCAGAGTTCTTTCCTCAGGAAACTGATCTTCAGGCCTCCCCAATAGTATCAAGGAACTGAAACTGACCAGATCACTACATTTCAACAATGTGAAGCCAGATTTTTCATCCCTCATGATTTCCTTTCCCCACCCTAATTCCTGTTTACCTACCTGTGGTTATTATACATTCGTTCTCTGTTATATAAACTCCCAATTTTAGTCAGTCAGGGAGATGGATTTGAGAGTGATCGCCCATCTCCTCAGCAGTAGGACCTGATTGAAGCCTCCTTTCTTGGCAATACTTGATGTCTCAGTGATTGGTTTTCTGTTCAGTGAGCAGCAGGATGTAAACCCCCCCCCCCCCCCCCCCCCCCCGGTGTTACGGTAACAAAACTTTATACCCATTAAGCACCTCCCCTGCCTCCCCTCCTCCAAGCCCCTGACAACCCACATTCTGCTTTCTGCCTCTATGAATTTGACTACTCTAGGTAGTAGTCACATCTCAGGTAAGTGGAATGATACAGTGTTTATCTTTTTGTGACTGGGTTATTTTATTTAAAATAATGTCTTCAGGGTTCATAATGTAGCATACGTAAAAATTTTCTTCCTTTTTAAGGCTGAAGAATTGTTTGCTGTATGTATATACCACGTTTCATTTCTGAAGTGATTATCTTTTACACTTTCAGGGCTCTCATAACTTGTCTGATGATCTATTACAGTTTCTATCATTTCACTATTTTTCCTAACTGAAATTAACTTTTTGGCAAATCCTTGACATATGACCCTGGGGAATAAAGTTCTTGTATAATCCCACATTTAATTTCTCTTCCAGTCACTCTATGGTTAATGGGTAAATTCTCAGCTTTGACTCTCTTAGATTTGGCTGCTGATAAGTAAAGCCAGGTGATTAGAAACTGAAAAGAAAGAAAGAAAAAAAAGCAAACACAACATTTTTTCCCCCAATCACCTGGATTCTGCAATGAAAAACAATGGCTTTTAGTACTACTGTCTCTGTTAAATATTTATAAAAGTCTGTGGAAGTGCTTGATGAAAGTCATGAATTTGACTCATTTTTCTGTCCATAATAAATTCTAAACCAATGGCAGTATGTATAGATGACCATTGCTGCTATTTGAAAAATAGAAGGAAGTTCATGAGTAAAAGGAATGAAAACAAAACAACCAACAACCTGTATCCATCAAAGCATTGCCCTGATATGTAAGAATTAGAGCTAATGTATGTAAAGCATCTGACACATAATAAAAATTTTTTAAATGTGGCTATAATTATAGCATATTCACCCTTTATGGTAAGATTTTGAATAAACGTTGACAGTAAATTTTAATTTGCTTCAAGGTTATACCCTCAAGTGAAGGCCTGACAATTTGGAATTTTGAGTTGGTGACTAAGAGAGGATATTTATGTGCTTTGAATAACAAATATGGTAATAGAAAGCTGATGCTCTATTTTCAAAGTTGAAAGAATGGACCCTGTGTTCTTACAAATGGAAAGGGCCACCCAATCTTCTTCTATCTGAACATGATAATTTACACTTACATGTGACATCATACTTTGGAACAATTGTTTTAAGTAAAATATCCGTATATCTATATAAGATTAATTATGTTTAGTATTATACCAGTAACTTAGATAGTCCTTATGTAAAGATAATACAGTTGGGCTCATCTTTCCCTCATCTAAATGGAACCTCAGGCTGCACCTAAGAGGCAATAAATGTATGGGTTCAAGGTATGGGCTTTGAACACATAGAAAGCTATGGGTTCTTACAGGTTCAAAACCAGGCTTTGCTGTGTGCTAGCTGTGTGACCTAAGGAACGATATTTAACCTCTTGCTCAATTTTGTTTACCGGTAGATGGGGATAAAATAGTACCTGCATTTTAGAGTGAGCATTAAATAAGATAATAATCAATTATTTACTGCTTATTTTATTATTATAGATACAGTCTTTACAACAATAAAGTATGTGACACATGATAGGGGTCAGATAAAATAGCTGTTATCATTCATAGCTCGTACCCTCATTTGTGCTGTCAGTTCCACCTTGCAGTTCTTAAAAATATGTGTTATCTTTCATGGCAATTTGCTATTATTTTCTGAGTATTGTTGGGGGGGTTCTTGTTTTCTACGATGAGAGCCATCTTCAGTTTCTTCTATGTTGGTCATCCTGATCCCAGTGACTGAAGTTTCCTGCCTTTCTTATAATACATCATTGTTAGGGCCAAGACCAAGGGCCTATAAGGTCTCTTCTGGTGAGGAGTGAGACCAGCATTGAGGCTGATGGCCCATGCACTGCTTGTATTGATTTGCCTCTAAAACCATTCTTCATCCTGGACTGGCTTCCCCTGCCTGCACGGTTATCTTGATTCTGACTACTCAAAGGTGTGACTGTTAGAGAGTGCTGTTTCTCTGAAAAATTTCTTTGCTAGAATGTCTTTTGCAAACCAGAGGAAGACTGTATGTTCTTCCTTTGCAATACAGTCTGGTGTTACTTGATTAGGTTGATCAGAACCTGCATTTTATCATCTGGCTCTTCCTTTTATCTTTGAAAGAAATCCTTCCATTCTCCTAATCATTTAAAGAAATCAGAACAAATACACCAACAAAAGCAGTTAATATATAGCATTTCTAGCAGGTTCTTGCCAAGAAAGGAAAGTCTACCAAGGACAGTAAACCATTTATTAATTCTATTTTTATCTAAGGGTTAACTATTCCCTGATCTTTAAACTAAGTTAGATCTTACAATAATTAATCAGTTGAAGAACAGAAATAGCCTGGGAATTCAAGCTTTTGATAGGTACACAGCATCGTTAATGGAATTTTTATTGTAAAAAAATCATTTCTTGAACACACACTATGCAACATTGTGGCAGTTGCTGAAAACTATTTTAGAGGAAAGTAAAATTTTCCCCACCACCGTACTTACACCCACACTTGGCACCTGCAGCCATGCATGTGCATGCCACCAGCCCTCACTCCTGTAGTTGTGCACATGCACACTACCTTTCACACACCTGCATCCTGTCCCTGCAGCTGACCATGTGCACACTGTTGGCCCCAGGCCTCTACCCCCCACTGCACAGTGGGTTTGCAAAAATATAGAGTGATACAAACAGATAAACAGTTATCTCACTTTGATTAGAATTAGGCAGTTTTTTTTTTTTTTTAACCATCTACCTAATTATACCTTGTTTTAAGGGAGAACAATGGCAAGAAGGAGAGAACAAAGAGTATAAGGTTAAGACTCAATATTGAATTTCAAAATCTGTCTCAATGATTACCAGCTGGGTGATCTTGGAAAAGCCCCTTGGTATCTATGACAATTCTATGATAATTCTATTGCATGTTTGTCAAATTCTTTACCCTCCTTCTATATCTATGTGACCACAGCTGGTCCCGGTAAGAGCTGCTGTCTTGACTGTGGCTTTGTCCTGGTAATTATTTTGGCCAAAAGAATGAGGGGCCAACGGAGTGAGTGACTGTGTGGCGTTTCAGAGCCCAGACCTCCCATCACATGCAGACAAGAGACTCTATGAAGGATAGGTGTTCCTAGCTGACAACTGGCCATGCCCTAGAAGGAGCCAGTCTCCTACCTGAAATACAAGGACAGCAAATGCTTGAGGGAGCCCAGCAGATACCAGAAGAATCTTGCAGCTGAACCCAGTCTCCATTATTGAATAGTAGAATCATAAAATAAATAAATAATTGTTGTTTAAAATCACTCAATTGATTTAGTGAATATATGAGATGTTCAGATTTATAAAATGGAAATTATTGTACCTGTCCCCAAAGGTTGTTATGAGAACTGAAGACATGAGGAATACTAAGAGCCTATTACCGTGGCTGGCACATAGCATGTGTTTAATTCAACTCAGTTCCCATTTACACCTCTTTTATCAGCTTCAACCCCGACTTTTCACCCCATCTCTTCTGGCAACTTTTTCATTCAAGTCAAAATAAGAAATAACCTTTTAAAATAATTTGATTATCACAACCTTTTGAATAATTTGATTGCTAAGGTGCTATGAATATGTAATAATTATGAATTCTCAGCTCACATTTGAAAACCAGGCAAGGTGAGTGCACCAGAATACACCTTGATGAAGTTGTTTGATCTACTTTTTTTTTTTACTGGCTATAGACAAAACACTGAGGTGTGTGTGGTTGACTGACAGGCTCTGTCTGACTCAGTGAGGGATGATCCTGGAGAGGCTGGTCTCATTAAATGCCACCCATTCACATTTGGTATTTCTGATTCAGTTAAATATTAAAATTGCTTTTCTTAATTTGCAAGTCTTATTTGGCTGAGCTAACTTGGGTATATTTTGAAAGCAAATCAATATTAGTTGATTTAATCAATAATAAATATGTATTGAGAACCTAATATGTATCATGAATAAGGATACAGTCTGAACACATAACTTGTCCTCATGGAGCTTAACTATGCTCTGTGTAGTTTTCCTCATCTCTAGAGACTCTGAGATCAAGCCTTTCTTTAAAAAGAAAGACTGAAGTTCATTGATTCAGCAGTGAGTCAATCTGGTTGTTATATCTGTTATAACCATATGAGAAAGCCTGGATGTAACTGAGTCTAATCTTCTTGGGACTAAATTGCAATGAGATTGAATAATGCCCCTAGGGTCTGAATAATACGTGTTGTCCAATGACTGTGTTGTGTTGATACCTGCTGTTAGACAATTCATCTGCCTGCGCTGCTGATTGCCTGCTGTTTGGAATTTTCTGAGATGCCCTGAATCTTTGATTTATTTCCATTCATTTATTTCTTTAGTCATTTATTTAGCAATTTATCAACTTACCAAACTCATGTGCCTTCAGTGTGCGAGACACATGGTCTTGCTCTAGAGGAACTTCTAGTCCAGTGAATTAAGGCAGACACATAAACAGATAACTAGAACAAACTGTTATATCAGCTGAATGTTTCAGAAGGTACTCAGGGGCAGGAACAAGGAGTCGAGGTGGCTTGAACATAGAGCAGCTTGTTCTGATCTGAGGCAGATTCTCGCCTCCCTGAGAAAACATGTCATAGCTCCAGAAAGCAAACTCTACAGCCAGTCCTTTTGTTATTTCCATATCCTAGTACTGGGCTTTTCTCAAAGTGTGATTCTCTGCCTACAGTTCCTGAATGTACCAATTATGTTCCCCTGAGGCTCAGTTATGACTCTAAAGGCATGAAGCACTTGGCTGGACTTATGAAAAATACACACACACAACCACAGGATGTGTTACTTTCATTGTATAAGAAATTCTCTTAGTGATATTTTCATTTTGTTACAGGGGATATTTATGAAAATGCAATATTTGTAATATCAGCATTTGTATTTAGAAAGTGCTTACTGCCATGAATTTAGGAAGTCAGTAGTTGTATTAACTTGATAGGACTTCCATAACAAAGCTCCATGAACTGAGTGGATTAAACAATGGCAATTTATTTTATTTTTATAATTCTGGAGGGTAAAGATCTGAGATCAAGGTGTTGGCAGGGTTGGTTCCTCCTGAACACTCTCTCTTTGGCTAGCAGATGTCCATATTTTGATGTCTTCAAATGGTCTTCTCTCTATGTTTCCTGTGTCCTAATCCCTCTTTTATGAACATCAGTCATACTGAATTAGTGCACACCCTAAAGACCTTATTTTAATGTAATCACCTCTTCAAAGATCCTATCTCCAAATACAGTTACAAATTTTGGGATAATGGGGACTGGATACTGTTAGGACTTCAATATGTGAATTTTGGGAGAATACAACTCAGTCCATAACAGTTTTCATCAAAAGAATTCATTAAAATGTGAACATTCATAGCCAGCAAATATACTGTCATTTTGTTTTTCAACATAGCTCATAAAATGCATCCAGTTCTTTTAAAGAGAGAACAGTGCTAGTGCAGGAAAGAGAAAGAGAGCACATTTGCTTTGGATTATCATATGTCAACTCTTGCTATCCATCTGAAAATTCAGAGAGAGAATTACCTAAGGGAAGAAAAGAAGGATTTATTTATTGAATTTGTTTATCGGATACAGAATATTTGTGGTGTGCTCTGAACATTTGAAATTATGCTAACCCATTAACATGTGGAAGAAACTAGCAGAGCTTTAGTCAAAGGCAGTGCTGAGATATATATAATGATCATGTGTGAAGAGTTAGCTATGCCTTGTGTTACTTTTTTTGGGGGGGGGGATGGAGTCTTGCTCCGTCACTGAGGCTGGAGTGCAGTGGTTTGATCTTGGCTCCTTGCAACCTCTGCTTCTGGGTTCAAGTGATTCTTCTGCCTCAGCCTCCTGAGTACCTGGGACTACAAGCACACGCCACCATGCCCAGCTAATTTTTGTATTTTTAGTAGAGATGGGGTTTCACCATATTGTGCAGGCTGGTCTCGAACTCCTGACCTTGTGATCTGCCCACCTCAGCCTCCCAAAGTGCTGGGATTACAAGCGTGAGCCACGGCACCTGGCCTGTGTCACAATTTAATGGAATATTAGTAAAGGTATTGTTTTTTAAAGATTTGTTCATACATGAAAATACCTCATAGATGTACACACCCACTCTTGGAACTTACCTCTGATTACTCCATTTTTTTTTTTTTTAAACAAGAGCTATTATAGAGCAGATGTTTCATTATCAATGCAAATAGGATGTTGAAAAGCATTTGTCTTCTTTTAATAACCGTATCTTCAATCGATTGAACACTCGTTCTATTGTTCAGCCCTCCACAGAGGCTCGTGGATTAAAACCTCTTTCTTATCATGTTTATTGCATTGGGTCATCTGGTGTCATGGATTCACAAGAAGGTCCTGACCTTTATCTGGGTTTTAGATGTTTTGGACAAGGCATGGTAACTTCACATGAACTTTATTTAGACACCGTGACCTACACTGAAGTCAAGAAGTCCTTCTAAATGGCTTCAGCAGTGCCCTCATTTTGTGCCTACATTGATATCTGTAGTTTATTGCCTTCAAGCAATTTCTTTGAGAAAAGAAACAAAACTCCATCGTTTTAGCCACTTTTGCAGAGCATTAGCAGAGAAATTCTCTTTCTTAATAAATTTCATTCTATATGCAGATACAATCAATAGCTTATATGCTTTAAAAATAGTTGTAATCAAAAACTAGCCGGGCGAGGTGGCGGGCGCCTGTAGTCCCAGCTACTCGGGAGGCTGAGGCAGGAGAATGGTGTAAACCCGGGAGGCGGAGCTTGCAGTGAGCTGAGATCTGGCCACTGCACTCCAGCCTGGGCTACAGAGCGAGACTCTGTCTCAAAAACAAACAAACAAACAAACAAACAAACAAAAAGTTGTAATCTATATTTCATACTTCAAATACATTTTTTACCATAACTTACAAAGTCAAACAACATACTGTAAATGTAGATGTGACTGTTAATGTTTGCATATTAAATTATATGTAAATAAATGTTTTGTGCAGCTTCAAAATATGGGCTCTGACATTGGTTATAAATGCCTTCTTCATCTCCTGGATTTCAAATACTTTTAACTTGGGCAACTGAATGTTAACTTTTACTTGTGAATTTAGAACATCATTAAGTCCAATTCTCCTCTTAGCAGGAGACCTACCATGGTTTACCAGATTGGCATGGACTTAACCTTACTCCCAGTTCTAAATTTAGGACTTCAGAATTGAAGACCTAAGGCTGGCTTTCTGCTTTCACTCCAATAGTAGGAGGAAGAAATTCAGTTATTTATGTAATAAACATTGTTTTGAAAGTATATTTTATGTCAGTCATTATACAAGATTCTGGAGATACTGTTATAAATAAGACATGGTTTTGGTTATAGGACAATGAGAGGTACAGAGAAGTAAGGAACAATTGTTATGAACTAAATGTTTGTTCCCACTAAAATTCATTTGTTGAAATTCTAACCGTCGGTATGATGGTATTAGGAGATGGGGCCCTGTGGAGGTAACTTAGGTCATGAGAGGTGGAGCCCTCATGAATGAGAATCGAGCATGTATAAAAGGGACCCCAGAGAGTTCTCTAGTGTTTTTTTTTTTTTCTTCCACATGAGGATGCACTAAAAAGTTGGCAATCCAAAAGCCAGAAGAGGGCCCCAGCCAGAATCTGGCCATGCTGGGGCCTTGATCTTAGATTGGCAGCCTCTCAAGCTGTGAAAAATAAATTTCTTTTGTTTATAAGCCACTTGGTCTGTGGTACTTTATTACAGCAACCTAAACTGACTAAAATGGCAATTAAGATGGTGTATGAGTGTTCTGATAGGGTAATAAGGAATATACTATATGAATGCATATCCAATCTGGCCTGAGAGAAGGAAAGACTGAAACTGTAGAAGTAGCAGGAGGCATTCTTTAGAAGTTAGATACTTTGGCCGGCCTCAGTGGCTCGCTCCTGTAATCCCAGCCCTTTAGGAGGCTGAGGTGGGTGGATCACGAATTCAGGAGGTCGAGACCATCCTGGCTAACACTGTAAACCCTGTCTCTGCTAAAAATACAAAAAATTAGCTGGGGGTGGTGGCACGTGCCTGTAAGCCCAGCTACATGGGAGGCTGAGGCAGGAGAATTGCTTGAACCACAGAGGTTGCAGTGAGCCGAGACCACACCACTGCACTCCAACCTGGGTGACAGAGCAAGACTCCGTCTCAAAAACAAACAAGCAACAACAACAAAAAAGAAGTTAGATACCTTTATCCTCCAGGGGCTTTAATTCCTACCGTTATACTTCTTTGACGCTGGTTACTTAGGGATATATGCATCTGTAACTGGACCGGTAGCTTATGCAAAAGGTATCTCCATCAAAGTTTTGGGCAGAACTGAAGGATGGGTTAACATGCTCGATAGGGATCTACCGATATGAAGTGCTGAGTAATGGAATAGATAACTGACATTCTATTATTTGGTTCAAGGATATGGGTAAGTGCTAGACCCTTCCCTGAAAACATGTTCCAATATCCTAATTTCTTCTTTCACTCTCCCTAGTCTAGGCCAATGTCCCCTTGGACTAATAATTTACTTTCATTTTCGTCTTTCTTCAGTCTAGTCTGTTCTCTTTGATGCTCACCACAGTAGTCAGACTGACATTTCTAAAAGTTAAATAGTATCATGCCATTCCCTTGTGAGCTGCCATTTGCTGTCCATTGCACAGCTAGTGAAAACTTCTCTCTGGCCTTCAAGACCCTGCACTATCTGCTTATCTGGATGTCTCCACCTGGCAATGGTTTTCCCAGAACTCACTGCTTCATGCTGCTCTGACTCCTGTCAGCTCCTAGGACAGAACAAGTTCCTTTTAACATCAGGGTATTTAAATATATTATTTCCTCTGCCTAGAAATATTTTATCCTGCATTTTTTTTTGTTTTTGTTCAGTCTTTTGAAGTCAGCTAAAATATTTCCTCCATGAAGTGACCATCTCCAGCCTTTTAAGTAGGGACTGAAGTAGGTCTCCTCCATCTTGCCCTGTCCCAGCATTCTGTTGTTTTATTGCTTATTGCAATTTTTAATTATTTCCTTTACGTATTTGTTTTTGGTCTGCCTATTCAAGTAGACTTTAAGTTTCATGAGAGCAGAATTCTTGTCTGTCTTGTTTTCCACTGCACACTCCAGTGTCAAGAATGGCACCATTAAATAAATATTTGTTGAAGGAATTAATGACAGAATATCACTCAGTCTAAAGCAAGACTGTGTGTATATATGTGTTTGTGCATGTGATTGTTTTAATTGGCAAAGGGGCAAGACAATTCTGTTTAAATTTATGTTGAGTATTAAAGATATGGCTACTAGCTACAGCAGGGAAGATTTAGCACTACAACTTTTGTCCTGGTATGAGTAGCCACCAAAGACTTTGAACTTGACTGAATTAATACCATTTGTAATCATCTTAACATCCTAAAATGTTAAAACATCAGAAATGAGCAGGCATCAGTAGTACCCTAGTGGCATACTTCAGCAGCAAAGCTGCTGATTGGGGCATTGGTAATAGCAAGATATATTACTTTGGCTACTGAAGCATGAAAAGAAAAAACAAATAAGTTTTGTAAAATTGTTAAAAGTACTAGTCTTCTGAGAGTCACTCCCTGGGGAGCCCCGGAACTGCCTAGAAAAAAACTGAAGAGTGATGAGAGGGCACAGACCTAGAGGGGTGTGTGTGTGTGTGTTTAAAATGTATGACTCTATTTGTCCAGTTTAACTGATGTATCTTAGAAACCATGTATTAGCTGTAGGAACAACTATCATCTAGATATTATATAAATGTTTAGGATGCCAATGTTTTCTCTAGTTGTTGCAGTTATCTCTTGCTGTATAAATCTATTTTTGCATGTAGTAGAGTGAGAGATGGAGAGAAGTAAAGGGTAATTAAGGTGGAACACGGTAAGTGCTATGGTAGGGGGAATCAGTGTGCTATAGGAGAACATCGGATGGGCGTCCACCGTAGCCTGAAGGACAACCAGAAGATGATCTTTGGAAGCTTAATTTAATAGCTTGCCACAACAACCATTTAATCAGCTCAATGTTTTCTGGGTCTAGAATTTGAGCAGGGCTGCCTTAGTCTATTTTGGCATTGCTATAGAGGAATATCTGAGGCTGGGTAATTTATAAAGAAAAGAGGTTTATTTGGCTCACAGTTCTGAAGGCTGTACAAAAAGCACACATCAGCGTCTGCTTCCGGTGAGAGCCTCTGGCTGCTTCCAATCATGATGGAAGGAAATGGGGAGCTAACACATCACATGGTGAAAGAGGATGCAAGAGACAGAAGGAGATGTCAGGCTCTTTTTAACAACCATATCTCACAGAAACTAAGAGTAAGAGCTCATTCAATACTGTGAAAATGACACCAAGCCATTCATGAGGAATCTGCCCTTGTGACCCAAACACCTCCCACTAGGCCCCGCCTCCAACATTGGGAATCAAATTTCAACATGAGATTTGGAGGGGACAAATATCTAAACTATATCAAGTATATTTCTGAGCAGTTTTGCTTCCTGTGGCCTTCAGTGAGGTAAAGGGATGGCTGGAAGGTTTAAATGACCTTACTCACGTGCTGGCAATTGGTGCTTGCTGTCAACTGGAGCTCAGTGGGGCCTGTAGGTTGAGTCTCAGTTTACCATGTGGTCCACCCCACATGTCTGCTTGTGCTTCCCCACAGCATGGTAATTGGGTTTCTAAGAGAAGCAGTGTTAGCAGTGAAGTGGAAGACTGTTCAGACCTTTTAAGGTCTAGCCTTATAAGTTATACAACATCACTTCCAAAACAGTTCCTAGTTCAAAATATATTACAGGAGCAGCCCGTGTTTAAGGAAAGAGGAAATAGATTCCACTGTTGATGGGAAAATGACCATATTGTAAAAAAACATGTCATATGGGAGACATTGCTGTGACCCTCTTTGGAAACACAATCCATCTTACTGGTATAAAATCTCTTGATATTTTGCTTGTTCTTTCAGCCTTGAGTTTGGAAGGCAATGGACATTTTCTTCTGAATAATGACCTTTCACATTCTTGAGGAAAGTCCTGAAGAAAATTATCTTTATCATCTTTTACTTTGGCCTTCAACTCTCTTCTTCCAGGAATACTTGCTTAAATTTTATTTTGTGAATTGAGTTTGTTCTTTTCTATTTTTGGAAGATGTCTAATTTCTTAATATCTTTTAAATCAGTACATTATATGAGATATGAGATACTTGACTCCCAACATAAATGGATAAATATTAAGTAAATACAAAAAGACACAATCTCCAACGTGTACTAGTAAATTCATTCCACTATCAATGTGATATTTTCAAATGGAGAATATTGTTGTAACTGGGGACCTGGGTCTAGTACTTGCATTCCAATTACTAACCTGTTGTACTTTATAAAAATCACATATATCTTGAACTCAGCTTCCTCTTGTGAAAAGTGAGTGCTTTGGACTTGACTATACCCTATCAAAGAATCATTCTAACCTTAAAATTATTTATGTTTTCAGATAATTTAGTGAGTATTAAAAATTTCTGATGACTACTCAAGAGAGTGTGCTTAGTAATTCAACTTAGAAAGAAGTCACTCATCTACTTCTTGTGTCTATTTCAGTAAAAGGGCATAGATATGCAAAATATGCTTGCTCGCATTAGATTTGGCTGTCAATTATTTCAACTAATATTAAATTAAGACTTTGGTTCTTTTAAATTGTTTCTATTAAGCGTGAAACATACTAAAAGTCAGAATTGTTGCCTTCAATTGCTAATTGGGTTTCAGTTTGGGCAAGGAAGCATTTTAAGGTGTATGCAGATGATAGAAACTCTTAGAGCTTACAGATTATTGTAGTAGAAACAAGTTTGTGTGAATGTTGCACCATTTGATTATTTCAGCATTTGCCTTTGTTCTCATCCAAAGATTTGCTATGTGCCATCATTTAACAGACATTGTATAATTGGTTTCTCACAGTAACTCTGAGTTAGGTGGCATTATTATTCCTATGTTACCAGAGGAAACAGAAGCATAGAGAGCCCTAGTAAAGTTGCCCAAGGTCACGTATCTCACAACTAGTAGAGCTGGGAATCAAACCCATGTTTTGATTTCAGTGTCTACCTCTTAATCCCTGTGGCATGCATTTCTTTCTAGTCTAAGTATCATACAATGTATATATACTTTTTTTTTTTTCCAGAAATTCCTCCTATAAATTCAACAGGGTGGTTCCAGGAATGAGGCTATAATACTAGGGCACTAACTGCAATGTATCTTGGAAGTATTGAATCATTTTTATAATGAATCCCAGACTGAGTGATGAGACAGATCTCACAAGGTTTGGGGGCTTAATGGGCTTCATCTCCAACATGTTTGAGAACTTTCCCTTGTACATCTGTCATCCTTTCACAGTCCTGTTAAAACATCATTATTCTGCTTCTACTCCTACCCACTGCCTGGCTGGAAGCTTTTCTTGCAGTTCAGTTTTTCATACTCGGTGTTGCTTCAAAGAGGTAGGATGATAAAATAACTGAAGTCATATACAAAATCCAGCAACAGGCTATTAAAAATAGTGCAAATTGCATAGAACTGCAAACATGTTTTATCTTAAAAATTTATCTGGAACATTTGCTTAACTGGAACAATTTTGCATATTCACTTCCATCTGCCTATGAAATATTCCCTTAGATAAAACTACTCCTTGTTCTGAATATTCAACAATAACTTTTCTCTTTGGCTTTTAAGTAAATTCACGTTTATAACAAACACAAATCAGGCAGTTTATATTATTTATGTGTGTGTGTATAATCATTTAATTAATACATTTTTTTAGTTTAACCTGCCATTTATTCACATATTTTGAAACTGCGTATTAGTAACTCATCTAAAACAGTTTCTAAAGCATTGTGACCAATATAGTTAATCATTTTATGGACTCATTTTAATGGTTTACTGTCTCTTATAATGTGGGAGCTAGTGTAACACACTTTTAGAATGCTGTTGATTGGAATTTTTTTCTTGGATAAATTCATAGAAGATAGAGGTTTTAGCTTTCTTATTTCTCTTCCTTAGTTTATATTTGTTACATTAGGTAACATTTTATCTTAGATTTTGTAAAGATGTAGAGAGGATTGATATTGTATGTGAAGGTACTTTTACAATTGTCTGACCATCTTTGTACTTTTAACAGCTCTTCCTACCCTGGATCCTGAAGTAAGAGCTGCTATAGTGCAAGGCTTCTGAACCTCAGATTCCTAGCAAGGATAGAGTTCCATATTCAGCTTCTAGTGGTCTGATATAATCCACTTGCTATGCCTGGATTCTCCCCATCTATCCTCCTGTCCATGCCTGGCTTTTACCCACCCTTATGCCAAGACTCTTAGATTTAGCTTTCTACTGGATGAACTTTGGGCTGTCGGCCTGGCAATCAGTTCTGGATTATCTCTGATGCCAGCCACACTTTGGTTCTACCTTTACTTTACCTTTGGCTCTTTTGAGTTTGTCCCAAATCACCATGTGAATGGCCCAGAATCTGAGAACTGTAATTACTATCTGAAATCCCAGGAACTGTTTATCTAGGAGAGAAGTAGATAGGCACTCTGCCTTGGTGTTGGTGCAACAAAGGACAGAGATCACAATCTTTGCCCCAAGAAACTCATTTGCCTTTTGTAGTCAGGGGAGCAGAAATATATAGACTATTCTGGGACAATAATGTTGTACAAGTCCATGCATAGAATTTTATGAGAACACACCAGAAGACCACAAAAATCATGCTTCCCAGTTACAAAAGATCATTTGAAAGACATGTTTCTTGAAATGAGTCTTAATGATATGAAGCCTGTAGCTAGGTAGAGCATGTATTTAAAAGGGAAGGCATTCTTATTTTAAAGCAAGTCATGGATTATAGAAACAGCATAGTGTTAATAAAGAGGTACAAGTGTTTGGATATTTCCAGAATGTAAAATGCAATGTAAAGAGGCAAAAACGACACAGGAGAAGACAGAGGTCAGATCACGGAAACTCTGTATCCTATAGTGAAAAATGTAGGCCTGTGTCGTACTGATGGAAAATCAGTGCTTGTAACCCTTTGCTGTTCTATCTATTTTATATGCCACCTGGCATCTGCTTACTCTTCTCCTGTAACTAGCACTATAATTTGATTTTGCAGTCTTCATCACTCCCTTATTTCTTGTCTATGGGATTAGGTGCTGTTGGGTCCACTCCAAATTCAGGCATATTATGCAGGCCATACCGTACTGGTAAGAATATAAGAACATTCCCATAATGTGAACAAAGCGAATCCTTCTTCAGCTCTCTCTCTCTCCCTCTTTTTTTTTTTTTCCTTTTAAATACTTGTAGTTATCATGATTACTAAGGTGTGTGTTATGGTTAAGATTTGTGTTCCCAACCAAATCTCATCTTGAATCATAAGCCTCATAATCCCCATGTGTCAAGGGAGAAACCAGGTGGAGGTAGTTGAATCATGGGGGTGGTTTTCCCCATGCTGTTCTCACTGATAGTGAGTGAGTTCTCATGAGATCTGATGATTTTATGAGGTACTTTTCCCACTCTGTTCCACACTTCTCCTTCCTGCCTTCTTGTGAAGAAGGTGCCTTGCTTCCCCTTTAATTTTTGCCATGATTGTAAGTTTCCTGAGGCCTCCCCAGCCATGCTAAACAGTGAGTTAATGAAGCCTCTTTCCTTTATAAATTACCCAGTCTCAGGCAGTTATTTGTAGCCTAAATTAAAAATTGCCTAATACAGTACATTGGTACCAGAAGAGGGGTGCTGCTATAAAGATACTTGATAATGTGAAAGCAACTTTGGGACTCGGTAACGGGCAGAGGTTGGAACAGTTTGGAGGGCTCAGAAGAAGACAAGAAGATGCAGGAAAGTTTGGAACTTCATAGAGACTTGTTGTATGGCTTTGACCAAAGTGAAAATAGTGATACGGACAATGAAGTCCAGGTTGAGGTGTTCTCAGATGGAGATGAGGAACTTCTTGGGAACCAGAGCAAAGGTGACTCTTGCTATGCTATAGCAAAGAGACTGGTGGCATTTTGCCCCTACCCTAGAGATCTATGGAACTTTGAACTTGAGAAGATGATTTAGCATATCTGGCTGAAGAAATTTCTAAGCAGTAAAGCATTCAAGAGATGACTTTGTTGCTCTTAAGAGCATTCGGTTTTATTCTTTCACAATGAGAGGTTTGGAATTGGAACTCATGTTTAGAAGAGAAGCAGAGAACAAAAGTTTAGAAAATTTGCAGCCTGATGATGCAATAAAAAAAAAATCTATTTTCTAAAGAGAAATTCAAGCCTGTGGCAGAAATTTGTGTAAGTAATGAGGAGCCAAATGCTAATCATCAAGATAATGGGGAAAATGTCTCTAGGACATGTCAGAGGCCTTCATGGCAGCCCCTCGCATCACCGGCTTTGGGCCTAGAAGGAAAAAATAGTTTCTTGGGCTGGGCCCAGGGTCCTGCTGCTTTGTGCAGTCTCAGGACTTGGTGCCCTGCATCTCAACCATGGCTAAAAGGGACCACCATACAGCTCAGGCTATTGTTTCAGAAGGTGCAAGCCCCAAACCTTGGTGGCTTACACGTGGTGTTGGGCCTGTGCATGCACAGACATCAAGAATTGAGGTTTGGGAACCTCTGCCTAGATTTCAGAGGATGTATGGAAAGGCCTGGATGTCCAGGCAGAAGTTTGCTGCAGTGGCAGGGCTCTCATAGAGAACCTCTGCTAGGACAGTGCAGAAGGGAAATGTGGGATTGGAGCCCCCACACAGAGTCCCTACTGGGGCACTGCCTTGTGGGGCTGTGAAAAGAGGGCCATCATCCTACAGACCCCAGAATGGTAGATCCACTGACAGCTTGCACTATGCACCTGGAAAAACCACAGACATTAAATGTCAGCCCATGAAAGCAGCCAGGATGGGGCCATACCCTGCAAAGCCACAGAGGCAGAGCTACCTAAGGCCATAAGAGCCCACCTTTTGCATCGGTGTGACCTTGATGTGAGACATGCAGTCAAAGGAGATCATTTTGGAGCTTTCAGATTTGACTGCTCCACTGAATTTCGGACTTGCGTGAAGCCTGTATCCCCTTTGTTTTGGCTAGTTTCTCCTATTTCAAATGGAAACATCCACACTCAATGCCTGTACCACATTGTATCTAGAAAGTACCTAACATGCTTTTGAATTTACAGGCTCATAAGTGGAAGGGACTTTCCTTGTCTCAGATGAGACTTTGAACTTAGACTTTTGGATTAATGCTAGAATGAATTATAACGTTGGGGGACTGTTGGGAAGGCATGATTGGTTTTTGAAAAGTGAAAGGGGCATGAGATTTGGGAGGGGCCAGGAGAAGAATGGTAAGGTTAGATTTTGTATCCCCACTCAAATCTCAAATTATATTCCACATGATCCCCATAATCCCCACATGTCAAGAGGGAGAGCAGGTAGAGGTAACTGGGTCATGGTGGTGGTTTCCCCCAGGCTGTTCTTGTGACAGTGAGTGAGTTCTCATGAGAGCTGATGGTTTTTATAAGGGGCTCCTCCTGCTTTGCTCGTCATTTCTCCTTCTTGCCTCTTTGTGAGGAAGGTGCCTTGCTTCCCTTTCACCTTTCACCATGATTGTAAGTTACCTGAGGCCTCCCTGGTCGTGCTGAACTGTGAGTCAGTTAAACCTCTTTCCTTTATAAATTACCCAGTCTTGGGCACTTCTTTATATCAGTATCAAAATCGGGTAATACAGTGTGTATGTGTGTAGGATGTGGAACAGGGATGGTTGAGCTGGAGGAGACAGAAGGAAGTAAGTATCTCCTAGCTGGCTCAAAAAGAAGTCTTACAGAATAAGCAAAACTTCCCAATACTTGGCTTGTGAATGTTATATGGTTCCAAGGATGTAAGAATCCCCCATTTTTCCTATTTGCTTTCAGTTTTTTGTTTGTTTGTTTGTTTCAGATGGTTAAGTGTGGTTAGACGATGAAACTATTTTTTTCACACTAACTTTATTAATTTTAGAATTATTGCGAATTCTTTCAATATTCTCACAACATTGAAGTTATGTCTTTATAGTTACTGTCTTGGGAAAGTAGGAGGATCCAGGATATCAAATAAATCCTTTCCAAAGTATTTTTTATGTAACCTAAGAGAGGAGTTTAATATTTATAATATGACTTACAAATAAGATTTCCCATATAAGAAATTATTTTGTTTGTATATTAATTTTGTGAAATAGGTAGCATAAGAATTGTCATCTTAAAGAATAGAAAATATTGAGGCTGTCTGAAACTACATGACTGGCCATAGTTCACACAGCAGGGTGAGCCATGAATGGAAGTCTTCAGAGTCTGAGGCCTTTGGCTATATCACACTATCTCTCTAGAACTCTAACAGTAATTTTGGAAGATGACTCTGAGAAAATGTTTACCTCTTCCCCTTTGCTAATAGGGAGCTGTAGTATAAAGAAAGACAAAATAGTGGCTAGAGTTGAAACAAGAGCCAAGCACAGGTCTTTTGACTTCTTAACTTGCAAGCTGTCAATGTCATACACGACTTCTTTTTGAAAACTGTATAACCAGTTTCTTGACACATACATAACACGGATTGGTTTTATTACTGCAGAGCTATTCCTCAGTGATCTTTTGTCTACTACTGGGACACAGTTAGGAATCCCTTTTGCACTGTATTATTAGCCAGGATAGGAATATGAATTCCTAAACCATAGAAGAAAAATGATAGCTATTTATTACATTCAGAATCTGTATATCCAAATTGTATTTTATCTGCAAGGTTCTTGTGGTGAGTACCCCAAAAACACATCATGGCACATGTAATGATAGCAATTCGACAAATAATTCACATATATAGAGCTTCTAACATGTACTTAAATTGAAATGGTTTTGGAACTATAATTATAAGCAGAGGCCTCCTTGGCTTTCAGTTCACCTTGGGGTCATAATTTTATATTTTGAACATTCTCTCAGAAGAGTATTACCCCTGAATGGGCTTTCTTAACAGCTTTCCTGTTGAACTCTGGCAAGCCTAAAGTGTGTCAGAAAAATGTTTTAACTCCATCTCATTTCTACTTGGCTAGAGAAAGCTTTTAATCACTGGAAAGCTCACATTTTGTAAATGTGGGTTGTAAAAGTAGTTTCTTTAAGAGAAGAATGTCATTTCTTTCTAAATATGAAAAAATTATATGGCTTGGATACATTTGGCACTTTGTATCAACACACCCATCTCTGGAAAGTGCTTATTATTGCGTGAATACTGTGCCTTATCCGCGGTTCAATGTGTAAATTCAATGCATATCAGAATGTTGTATATAACATTACTGAGTGTAATCTTTTTAAAAAGAGCTAATAGAAGTACTAAATATTTGACAGTTTCAAATAATTATATTAATGTGTATGATAGCGATATCAGAGGGTGCAACTTATAATGAGAGGCCAATTAAGCATGTTACCATTTTTGAAGAGTACAGGCTTAATATGCCAACAGAGTAAAATTTTACCCTTCCTGTTTCTTCCTTAGATATTATGTGATTACTGATCTTGATGTATTTAAAAATTATTTTTACCTTGTATTTTCTTATTTAGAATGTTTATCTTTAAGTTATGCTTTTTTTCTTTGTGCATAGAAACATTTGAAAAAGAAAGCAGCACCAGCTGCTTCTGAATTCAAATCCTTTTGTTACAATCATCAGGTTTTCTCACCAGTTAGTGGATTTTTCTTCTACAAAAGAAAAGACCTCGTTATTTATGCTATTTTTCTTGGTGACAAGAGGCATACAATTTTAGAATGTTAGAATTGGTAGGGATCTTTGTATTGGTCTAATCACTGATCATAACTTATATAAAAATACATTTTATTTTGCAACTAAATACACATACACAGACATTCCCCTCCTCCCCCACCCCCATACTCATTTGCATACAGTAAATAAAACTAAAGCAAGAGTTTCAGGAAAAAATACTTACACTTCGTGTCATATATTCAGGCATTTTCTCTTCTCATCTAGTTCATTAAGAGAAAAATGTTGATCTCAATCCACCAAACTGATTTCACCACAAAGCCAGCTACATACTTTGCAGGTTTCAAAGCAAACGAAAATTTTAAGGTCTCCTTATGAAACAATTATTAAGATTTTCAAGATAGCAGTGGTGGATCATTAATTGAAGGGTGGGGCCCTTGTGCTCAGGCCACTTCTGAGCAAGTGAGACTGCACAGGTTGTATGCCTGTGATGTCAACCCTGCTCCCACACCTACAAATGAGTTGTGGACAGCAGTTAAGAAACATTGATCTAGAGTAACTCTCTCAATTCACAGATTGAAAGACTGAGATCCACTGAAATTTAGTGACTTGTTTAAGATCAAAAGATGATTTAGTGCAGTAGAATGGCAGTTCACTGATTTAATTCCAGTGTTCTCTCTCAACACTAATCTTAATTAGATTACTCCGAGTACAGAATAATGAAGTTATACATTTTCTGAGTTTTCTTTTGGTGAGTTATCCTCTGACCACAAACTTACAAACGTTTTTTTTTTTTCTTTTTTAGACAGAATCTTGCTCTGTTGCCCAGGTTGGAGTGCAGTAGCATGATCTTGGTTGCCTGCAACCTCCACCTCCAGGGTTCAAGCAATTCTCCCGCCTCAGCCTCTCAAATAGCTGGGATTACAGGTGCGCACCACCACGTGCAGCTAATTTTTGTATTTTTAGTAAAGACGGGGTTTCACCATGTAGGCCAGGCTGGTCTTGAACTCCTGGCCTCAAGTGATCTGCCCGCCTCGGCCTCCCAATGTGTTGGATTATAGGCATGAGCCACCATACCCAGCCTGATCACAAACTTAAAAAAACAATTCAGATTTGTTGAAGATATTTCTAATACCACTTAATCTATTTTTATGTCTTGAAAAGAGAGAATAATTGTTTGTTTTCTTTGAAGTTTTCTGAACCACCAACTACTATTATATAGTATTGTAGTTGTTCAAACATAATGAAGATAAAGAACCACACGTAACTTTTAGATTCTGCCTCAAAGAAGAAAGCCTTAAGAAACAAGGACTAGGAATTCCCTATAGAAAATGAAAGGAGATATGGAGGGGTTAGAGTTAGAGAGGGTGAGAAATCTTTTTTTTGTGGGGGAGGGTGAGAAGGAAGGATGAGAGGACAGCTATGTACACTTAGGAAATTGTTCCTAAGTGCATAGAGAAGGAATGTATCTATTGTTTTTATCTCTACACAGAAATAACACCCAAGGGTCATCATGTGATAAGAATGATGTGTGGGAATTCAAGCAGCATAGAAGATATAGAAAAGCTACCAGGTGAGGCTGGACAGCCTGGGGGATCATGGTTCTCTAAAGGATTGCAGGTGGGGCACCGTGACTCACACCTGCCATCTCAGCACTTTGGGAGACCAAGATGGGAAGATCACTGAATCCAGGAGTTTGACACCAGTCTAGAAAACATAGCAAGACCCTATCTTTACAAAAAATAGAAAAAATTAACCAGACTCCGTGGCACACTCCTGTAGTCCCAGCTACTGGGGGCGCTGAGGTGGGAGGATCACTTAAGCCTGGGAACTTGAGGCTGCAGTCAGCTGTGATTGTGCCACCGCACTCCGGGCCTGGGTGACAGCATGAGATTCTGTCTCAAAAAAAAAAAAAAAAAAAAAAAAGATTCAAATATGAAGAAGTTAAGAAATGTATTCAAAGTCACTTACCTATATACCTAACTAAATTTGATACGTTATTGAATTACAATAAGTATAATGTAAGAATTATTACTAATTAGCCTTTCATTGATTATTAGACTGAATCCAAGTGACTTTCAAATCAAAAGTGAATTTGAACTAGTTAAACAAAATGGAATATTTAAAATATGATCCTTAATCTGAATCCACAATACATTTTGTGTATTTGTTGCTGAAGTGGATTAAACTATTTTTGTGTTTACATTTAGTCTTTAAGTCAGTGATTAATTTGGTGGTTTCTTTAATCCATCTTTATTTTTAACAGGTCAAGGGAGGACTAAATGGAGAATAATTTTTTTTAAGTGAACAATTAAAAAAATAGAAACGTCATCCTCTGTTTTATTTTGTTGTTGTTGCTGTTTTTTTTTTTTTTTTTTTTTTTTTGGATAAACACCATACTGTTCATCCTATACAGTCAAACAAGGAGGAGACACCACTTAAAAATGTGAATGAATGTTAAACATTTCTTATCAGACTTCCAGATATAATTTGGTACTAAACTAGTGTTCATTTATTAGTTGAAAATCTCTGAAAAAAGCACCAACATGAGGCAACTTGTGCTAAGACTTCTTCCAGATTTGAAAGTTTTGAAGTATTTTATTCCACACCCTAAGTTTCTTCCTCTCACTCCAGGCTTGGTTCTCTCACTCCTTTTCTCTCTCTTTAAGTGCTGTGTCTCAACTTCAGGCAAGATGTACCATAGAAACTGATGAAAAATTTAAAAAGTTCCTCCACCCAACTTGGTGCTGTGGGATTTCGGTAACAGACAGTACTAAAATCAACATGTGTGGTACAATATAGTTTTTATTTGAATTTGTTAGCATTAGCAAATTTTTGAATCCTTTAGCAGAAACATCTAATTGTGAGTGTACAACATATGCATCTTGAAACATGTACATAGCTCAGCCTGAAAGAGAAACTGTTCTGTGTTTGTTTCTCCTCCAAGATCAAGAGAAGATCAAAAGTTAACATGTCTTAGGAAGCCCTTTGATTCATTTTGATGTCCCTTTTCATGATCAACTTTCAGTGACATGCAGCTGAGTGATAATTAAAGACTCTTAGCATCTCTTTAGGGAGGCTTTCAAATGTCAAATGCCCAGGCACAGAGTATGCATAAAATGTCTTCTTCAAAGATCACAGTAAAATGTAAAGATAATAAATTGAACATTTCCTACTGAGGGTCCTGCTGAGACTTCAAGACAGCTATTAAACTTAGTTTCTCCAATAATTTGCATATTAATACCATGAAATATTCACTATATTAACTTTTTGATTAAATGTTGGTCACCTATTATAATTTGTTTTAATAATTTTAGGAATAGCAATCCCTTAAAATGATCAATTGTGAACAGTATTTAAAATTTAAGTGACAGCCTTCTACCTCCTGAACTATTTTTCAGTAGTTTACTTAATTTAGAAAATAATTCAGTGGTTCTCATTGCCTTAATTAAACTTTAGATAAGTAAAAAAAAAAAAAAAAAAAAGAAACAAACAACAACAACAAAAAAACAAGATTATTTTCCCAGTATGTTAGTATTTGTTATACTAAAAAGTTATGTTATGAAAAAAATCTGGGTGAAACATGCTTAATAAACATGTTTAATATGCTTTTCTTTGATGGAGTTTCTGACAGCCTTTAAAATGCTAGTATTTGTTGTGAATCTCTAAGGAAGGGGGGATAGGGAATACAGCATTTTCCACATTTGTTTGACACTTTTGAGAAAAGAGACCTCAAGGGACTGTTCTGTAGAGAGAACATGTTTTGGGAAAAGCTGATACAGAAGATGTTTGAGTTTCTGTTTACACATTCAAGGATGTAGTCACAGAATATAGAAGTGTCAAATTTTTGTTAGATTATAAAAATATGTTATCTTAGGGTGAAGGAATCTCATCTGAAGTAGATGGAAAATGTGAAATATTTTCATATTTAAAACCAAACCAATACCTAAGCCCTCAGTTTTCTGATCGTGAGGTGATGGCTTAACAGATTATCCTTGAACAAAGTTCCTTTGTATGTACTTTACTTAGCATGGCAGATGAAAGCAGAAATTCTGGTCATCTTAGCTCTGAGAAAATCATCAGTGATACAGGAAGATGATTGACCTGGGGAGGAGAGGTGTGTTGGGAGCCAAAGGAAGATCTGTACCTTGGATTCTGCATGTTGAGGCCTATCATCTCTGAATCTTGGAGTGATAAATCATCTTGATCTATTCCAAGCTAGGCTGAGATTTTACCAAAATGGTTTTTCCATAGAAAGACTAGAAGACAGAAGACCTCCAATATGATGTTGGTTGGTAATATGATAAAATGTACTATTACTACTAATAATTCCAAGTTTTGAGTGCTATGTGCTTGATACTGTGCTAAAGTGCTTTCTGTGGCTTGTTTCATACAATCCTCAAACAGCGCCTTTTGTCAGTTAAATCTCTGTTCTCATTTTTAGATAAGAAAACTGAGGGCTGGTAAAGTTGCATGTCTTTTCTAGATCTCACACTTCTAGATCTCACTAAGAAGTGAGAGCCTGGATGAGAATACAGAAAGTCTGACTTTGAAGCTCATTATTCTTAACTGCTAGGAGTTTGCCTTTTATGATGTCTTACCATCAATAATAAAGTTTCCAGTAACAAAGCTTGTCATTGGCAGGTCCCTCTTTATTAAATGGAGGCACCTCTGTGGCTACAGATTTCCAAATTTCTTGAATACTTATTTATTAATTACTGTTTCAACATGAAATTTCCTTCCATTCTTTTCCAAGATTTGACACTGTAACTTGTGTTTGTATCTGAGGTTTGAGGAGGCAAAAAATGATCTTAGCCAAGAAGATTGAAAAAAAAATTGTGTTTGTTAAGAAGAAAATGAAGCTTCTTTAGAAAACAGCAGGAAGAGGAGTGAAAAAAATTAATAAGTATTTTCGTAACTTGAGTATGCATAAGAGCTCCATGGCATAAAGGTTGAGATAATATTCATGTATTATTTTCCCCAACTCATGTTGAGGATTTTTTTTCTTTTATTTATTTATTTTTTTACATGGGCGTATTGCATGATGCTGAGGTTTGGGTTACGATCCTGTTACCTGGGGAGTGAGCATAGTACCCGATAGGTAGTTTTTCAAACCTTGCCACCTATATTTCCCTCCCTCATCTAATAGTCCTCAGTATCTATTGTTGCCATTTTTATTTCCATGTTCACCCAGTGTTCAGCTACCACTTAGAAGTGAGGACATTCAGTATTTGGTTTTCTATTCCGGAGTGAATTTGCTGAGGATAATGACCTCCAGCTGCATTGATGTTGCTGAAAAGAACATGATTTTATTCTTTTTTAAGGGTGTGTAGTCTTCCATGGTGCATTTGTACCACATTTTCTTTACCAATTCACTGTTGATGGGCATCTTGGTTGATTCCATGTCTTTGGTATTGTGCGTAGTGCTGTGATGAACATATGAGTGCATATGTCTTTTGGGTAGAAGGATTTATTTTCTTTGGATGTATACACAAGAATGAGGTTGCTGGATCAAATGGTAGTTCTGTTTTAAGTTCTTCGAGAATCTCCAAACTGCTTTCCACAGTGGCTAAACGAATTTCCATTCCCATCAGCAGTGCATAAATATTCCCTTTTCTCCACAGTCTTGCCAGGATCTGTTGTTTTTGACTTTTTAATCATAATCATTCTGACTGGTGTGAGATAATATGTCATTGTGATTTTGATTGGTAATTCTCCAGTGATTAGTGATGTTGAGCAGTTTTTCATGTTTGTTGGCTGCTTGTATGTCTTCTTTTGAGAAGTGTCTGTTCATGTCCTTTGTCCACTTTTTAATGGGGTTATTTGTTTTTGGCTTGATGATTTGCTTAAGTTCCTTATAGATTCTGGAGATTAGACCTTTGTCAGATGCATAGTTTGTGAATATTTTCTCCCATGCTGTAGGTTGACTATTTATTCTGTTGATAGATTATTTTGTTGTGCAAAAGCTCTCTAGTTTTATTCAATCCTACTTGTCAATTTTTGCTTTTGTTACAAATACTTTTGAGGACTTAGTCATAAATTTTTTCTCAAGGCCTATGTCCGAAATGGTATTTCCTAGGTGTTCTTCTAGATTTTCATAGTTTGAGGCCTTACATTTAAATCTTTAATCGATCTTTTTTTTTTTTTTGTATATGGTGAAAGGTAGAGGTCCAGTTTTAATCTTCTGCATACAGGTAGCCAGCTGTCCCAACACCATTTATTGAATAGGGATTCCTTTCCTTATTGCTTTTTTTAAATCAACTTTGTTGAAGAGCAGATGGCTGTAGGTGTGTGACTTTATTTCTCAGTTATCTTTTCTGTTCCATTAGTCTATGTGTCTGTTTTTATATTGGTACCATGCTGTTTTGATTACTGTAGTCTTACCGTAAAGTTTGAAATGAGGTAATGCAATGCTTTGACTTGGCTCTTTTTGCTTAGAATTGCTTTGGTTATTTGGGCTCTTGTTTGGTTCCATATGAATTAAAATTTTTTTTTTCTAATTTTGTGAATAAAGACTTGGTATTTTAATAGGAATAGCATTCAGTGCTCATTGCTTTGGGCAGTATAAGCCAATGACATTGAAGATATTATTTCTTCCAATCCATGAGCATGGAATGTTTTTCCGTTTGTGTGTGTCATCTGTTATTTCTTTCAGCAGAAGTGTTTTGTAATTCTCATTGTAGAAGTCTTTTACCTCCTGGATTAGCTGTATTCCTAGGTATTTTATTCTTTTTGTGGCTATTGTAAATGGAATTGACTTTTTGATTTGGTTCTAGGCTTGAAAGTCATTGGAGTATAGAAATGCTACTGATTTTTGTACATTTATTTTGTATCCTGGAACTTAAATTATTTAACAGTTCCAGGAGCCTTTTGGCAGAGTCTTTAGGGTTTTCTAGGTGTAGAATCATATCATCAGCAAAGAGGGATAATTTAACTTTTTCTTTTTCTGTTTGGTTGCCATTTATTTCTTTCTCTTGCCTGATTGCTCTGGCTAGGACTTTCAGTACTATGTTGAATGGGAATGCTGAGAGTGGGCATCCTTTTTTTTCATTCCATTTCTCAAGGGGAATGCTTCCAGCTTTTGCCTATTCAGCATGATATTGGCTGTGGGTTTGCCAGAAATGGCTGTTATTTTGAGATGTGTTCCCTTGGTGCCTAGTTTGTTGAGAGTTTTCGGTTATGAATGGATGTTGGATTTTATTGAAGACCTTTTTCATGTCTATTGAGGTGACCATATAGCTTTTGTTTTTAATTCTGTTCATGTGGTAAATCACATTTATTGATTTGTGCATTTGAACCAACCTTACATCCTGGGAATGAAGCCTACTTAATCATGTGGAATTAACTTTTCTATGTGCTGCTGGATTCGGTTTGCTAATATTTTGAGAATTTTTGCATCTATGTTTATGAGATATATTTGCCTGTAGTGTTTTTGTTATTGTTGTTTCTGTGTTTTTGCCAACTTTTGGTATTAGGGTGATTCTGGCTTCATAGAGTGAGCTAGAATTTATACTCCTCAGTTTTTTTGAATAGGTTCAGTAGAATTAGTACAAGCTCATCTTTGTACTTTTGGTAGAATTTGGCTGTGAATCCATCTGGCCTGGGGTTCTCTTTGGTTGGTAGGTTTTTAAAAATTGTTCATTCCACTAACAACTTGATATTGTTGTGTTTACGGTTTAAATTTCTTCCTGATTCAATTTTGAGAGATTGTGTATTTCCAGGAATGTATCCATTCTCTCTAGATTTTCTAGTGTTTTGCACAGGGGTGTTCATAATAGTCTTGAGGATCTTTTGTATTTCTGTGGGATTGATTGTAATGTCGCCTTTGTTATTTCTGATTGTACTGGTTTGGATCTTTTCTCTCCTTTTCCTTGTCAATCTAGCCAGTGGTCTATTGAGCTTGTTTGTCCTTTCAAAGAACCAGCTTTTGGTTTACTTGATTCTTTATATAGATATTGGGGCATCAATTTCCTTCAGTTCTGCTCTGATTTAAGTTATCTTTTTTTCTTCTGCTAGCTTTGTGGTTAGTTGTTTTTGTTTTTCTATTTCCTCAAGGTATGATGTTAGATCATTCATTTGAGATCTTTCTGACTTTTTAATGTAGACATTTAGTGCTATAAACTTTCCTCTTAACACTGCTTTTGGTGCCTCCTAGAGATTTTTGGTTATTGTGTCTTTGTTTTCATTTATTTCAAAGAATTTTTTTATTTCTGCCTTAATTTCTTTGTTTTCATAAAAGTCACTCAGAAGCAAGTTGTTTAATTTCCATGTAATTGTGTGGTTTTGGAAGATCTTCTTGGTACTGATTTCTATTTTTGTTCCACTGTGATCCAATAGTATGGTTGGTATGATATTGCCTTTTCTATATTTATTGAGACTTGTTTTATGGCCAAGCATGTGTTGGATCTTGGAGTATGTACTATGTGCAGATGAGAACACTGTGTATTTTGTGGTCGATGGATGGAGTATTCTGTAGATGTCTATTAGGTCCAGTTGATCAAGTGTTGCAATTAGGTCTAAAATTTCTTTGTTAGTTTTCTGCTTTAATGATTTGTCTAACACTATCAGTATTATTCACTATTATTTTGTGGCTGTCGAAGTCTTTTCACAGTTCTAAAAATAGCCGTTTTGTGAATCTGGGTGCTCCAATGTTGGGTGCATATGTATTTAAGAGAGTCAAGTCATCTTGTTGAATTGATCCCATTATCATTATGTAATGCCCTTCTCTGTCTGATTTTACTGTTGTTAGATTACAGTCTGCTTTATCTGATATAAGAGTAGTGAGTACTGCTCTCATTTATTTATTTATTTTTTGCTTGCATCACATATCTTTCTCTAACTCTTTATTTTGAGCCTACGGGTGTTATTATGTGAGATAAGGGTCTCTTGAAGACAGCAGATGGATTTCTTGTTTTTTTTTTTTAATCCAATTTGTAACTCTGTGGCTTTTAAGTGGAGTGTTTAGATCGTTTACGTTCAAAGTTACTATTAATATGTGAGATTTTGATTCTATAGTGAAGTTATTAGCTGGTTGCTTTGTATTTTCTATTGTATTGTTGCTTTATATGTCTGTAGCTATGTAATATAAATGTGTTTGTGTGTGTGTGTGTGTGTGTGTGTGTGTCTTCAGTAGTAGTTATCATTATTTTGTTTCTAGGTCTAGAGTTCCCTTAAAGATCTCTTGTCAGACTGGTCTAGTGATTGCTTATCTGGAAAAGATTTTATTTCCTCTTGCTTATGAATCTTCATTGCATAGAATATGAAATTCCTGATTGGAATTGCTTGTCTTTAAGAATGCTGAAAACAGGCCCCCAATCTTATCTGATTTATAAGGTTCCTGGAGCAAAGTCCACTGTTAGCCTGAAGAAATTGTTTGTACATGATTTGACCATTTCCTGTAGCTGCCTTTAAGATTTTTTTCTTTAGTATGGACTGTGAATAGCCTGGTAACTATATGCCTTGGTGATGCTCATTTTGTATAATATTATGTAGGTGTTCTGTGGATTTCTCGTAGCTGGATATCTACCTCCCTTGCAAGATGGTAACATTTTCCCGGAGTGTTTTCTCAAAGATGCTTTCAAGGTTGTTTACTTTTTGCCCTTCCCCCTCAGGAATGCCAATAAATCCTAGGTGTGATTGCTGTACATAATCCCATATTTCTCAAATACGTTGTTCATTTTTAAAAATTCTTTTTCTTTATTTCTCTCTGACTGTGTTGGTTCAAAAAACTGATCTTCAAGCTCTGAAATTTTTACTTCTGCTTTGCTGTCCTGTCTATTGATAAAGTTTTCCAATGTATTTTGAAAATTGTTAAGTGAGTATTTAATTCCAGAAGCTCAACTGATTTCTTTTTAGATATTTGTCTCTTCCTTCATTTCCTCGGCTGCTTAAGAAGTTTCTTTGTGTTGATTTTCAATCTTGTCTTGGATCTCTTTGAGCATCCTTGCAACCCATACTTTGAATTCTTTATGTGTCATTTCTGAGCTTTCATTTTGGTTAGGGATCATTGCTGTACAGCTAATGTTATCCTTTGGTGGTATCACTACATTCAGATTTTTCATGGTGCTAGAATTCTTGCACTGACTTCTCATCTAGAGACACAAGCACTTCTAATTTTCTGTAATTATTTTCATATGGGAAGGAATGTTTTTCTTTCTTTCCCTAAAAAAAAGTTTTTTTTTTTTTTCATTTCCTTTCTCGTTACCCCATCTCGCTAGGGGATGTGACCACAGCAAATGTTGGGTAAGATCTTTTGGCTTTGCTTCCATAACCCTATACTCTATTGAGTTTTCTACTGACCTGTGTAGTTTGACCTATAAACTAGTAGGTGGTGCTGATGGGTAAGACCTTGGTGTGGCCAGCATGGCAAGAGATATACTTAATCCTTGTTTACTGGAAGAAGCTCTCTGTTGCCTCAGGCAGTGGGATAATTTGTGGAGTGCAAAGGGGTCTGACCAATCCACTCAGCCCTGGGAGTGGGGCACAGGGAAAGAATGGCAGGCCCAGACTCTGAAGTCTGCCTACTGGTCCCCTGATGGTAGGCACAAGCACCAGTGCTGAGAGAGAATCCAGTGGGCAGCCACTAAGCACTTAGAGGTGTGACTAGGCATGGAGCTGGGAAACCTTCTTGGCTCCAAGTTCTCAAATGGAAGGAAGGGGGCAGCTGGAACTTCCAATCCAGGAGAATAGGTGCTCTAGATGCCTGGGGAGCTGCCAGAGCAAAGTGTAGAGGGCCTCCTGCAACAGAATCTTTGCACATAAAGGGTGGACTTGCTCAGTCAGGCTGCAGATTCAAGTGAGAGGGGGTTCTGAATACCTGAAGGTGTGCCTAAGCATGGGGTGGAAAGGGCCCTGCTTCACTGTAGTCTCTGCAAAGGAAGGGTGAGGTCACTCAGGCTGCAAGTCTGGGTGAGTAGGTGCTCAAAATACCTGGAGATCTACCTGAGTGTGGTATGGAGAAGGCCCTGCTGCACCATGATCTCTGCACAGGAAAGATAGGGTGGCTCAGGCTGCTGGGCCAGGCTAGTGGGTGATTCAAGTGCCTGGAGGTGTGCTTGGACATGGAGTGTCAAGGGTACCGCTGCACCATGATCTCAGGGGAACTGGCTGGGGCACCCAGCATTGACTCACACAGACTGATTTCAGGTTCCCACACTGGCCATGGCTGCAAGCCTTATCACCCAGGAGAAACTGCCGTTGTAGCAGCTCTCCTTCTGCTCCAAGCCTGTGACAGGAGAGACCACAATTCTAGCACCTACTGCTGAGATGCTTTGCATCCAGCAGCATGCGTGGTCACACTGTGGGTCACCAAAGAATGACTGACTTTGTATGTGCTCAGGTTAAAAATGGCATCTTGCTCCCAGCTCTGGGGCTGGGAAAATGCGTGAAGCATTTTGCTATTGTCATTGTGCCCGAGGCATACATGCTAAAACCTTTGAATCCACCATCTTGGTTGTGTAGGGAGGTGACTTGTTCATGTAGTATATGATTTTTAAATTAAGTCAAAGACTGTTTTTTTTTTGTTTTTTTTTTGTAGGTGCATCTATCCATGCAGATGCAGATGGTGGCAGGAGAAGCCTATACTTATTTTAGGAGGTGTCTTCTAGGACCAATCAATTCCTATGCTCCTGGAGAGGTGATACAGTACAGTTAATGGAGGTGTCATTACTGCTGTAATCAGATCAGTTGCCATGGGTGATTTCTAATGGGTTCAAAGCTCAGTGTTCTTTACCGATTTCTCATTTTCATTCCCACTGTCATAGTTCAGACCCTTATTACCTCTTGTCTGGACTACCAGCTGGTTTGATTGACTTTGGTGTCACATATCTCAAAATCACCTACAGAGCTTAAGGCTCTCAACGTTTTCTTTTTGTCATATCACTTTCCTGATAAAAAGTCTCCAGCAGGTCCCCATCACCTACTGAATGAAGAACAGACTTTGTAGCCTGGTATCTAACAGTCTCCTCAACTGGCAATATCTCATCTGTCCTGCCTTATACTCTCTAGTAACTCACATGTATCCTTTATCCATCCCTGCCAATAGCTGCTAGTAGCTTAGTTTTCCTTATGCCATCTCCTTTTCCTTTGTTTTTCTGTCCAATGAAATAAACATATACTTCTCTTCTATTTCTTCCATCAGCATTCTATGTGTACATTCTTTAATGCCCATTACAAATCCCTCTGTCTTCAATAAAGCTCTTCGAACAGTTCAACTATAAGAGACTTTTCATCCTCTGAACTCTATGAGTGGACTTATGATATCTCTTCTATATAGCTACAATTTTGTCTTTGGATTACAGTTAGAACACATATTTATATGGGATTTTGAAGTTATTAAATTCAGGGGCTGCATCTTAGTCATTTCTGCACCCCACAGTGACTAGCCCAGGGCCATAACATAGTAAATACTCCAAAAATATGTTTCATTCAAAATGAGATAGTTACCACCATTCTAGAGAGTGTTATCCACAAAATCCTAAATCCCCAAAGGCAAGTGGTTATAATGTTTCTTCTGCCCTGTTTGTACTTATAGTGCCTTCTATTTTTATTTTGCAAATTCATCACAATTGGAATTAAGGTCTTAATTTTCATAATTATTTCTTTTTTTTTTTTTTTTTTGAGACGGAGTCTGGCTCTGTCATCCAGGCTGGAGTGCAGTGGCCGGATCTCAGCTCACTGCAAGCTCCGCCTCCCGGGTTTACGCCATTCTCCTGCCTCAGCCTCCCGAGTAGCTGGGACTACAGGCGCCCGCCACCTCGCCCGGCTAGTTTTTTTGTATTTTTTAGTAGAGACGAGGTTTCACCGTGTTAGCCAGGATGGTCTCGATCTCCTGACCTCGTGATTCGCCCGTCTCGGCCTCCCAAAGTGCTGGGATTACAGGCTTGAGCCACCGCGCCCGGCCCATAATTATTTCTTTATTGTTAATCTTTGTAAGAACAGATATTAAGTCCGCTCACTCCTCATTGTATGCTCAGAACTAGGACAGTACTTGGAATGTGGATGTCATGCAGCAAATATTAACTGAATAAGTTAGTAAGTTTTCTAGCATAACCTATTTCCCAAACACCTGAAACAATAGCTAAGTGTTCAAAGATATATATTGGACACTTACCATATTGAGCACATACTAGGGCTGGGGAAACAAGCAAAATTGAAAGTGACTTCCTGCATACTCAAGAGTGAAAGTTTCATTCAATTCAATCAGTTGACAAAATAAAGTGAGCCAATTTGTCTGGTTTTAGTTGACAGCAGATCAATCCCTGCCATACCTGGTCCATAAAGGAATCACAAAAGCTCACTAACTAAGGCTGACTTACATTCCTGGCAAAACCAACATGGCCTGCCTTACAAGGAAGGGTTATTTGACACTTTTAATTTATGTCCAATTTTTCAGATATCTGGAACTATTTCTTCTGTGTAATAGATTTCACCTCACATGAATAATGTCCATGGACATGCATCTACAGTGTAGGACTCAGTTGACAATACAGAATGTATATCTTCAATATTGTAAAGGAGTTCTTGTTTAAATGGTCTGTCAGTGATGAGACATTTAGTATTCAACTGGGTTATTCTAAGAGGCACATCATGTATATATTCCTCCTGACACTGATCTTGTAAGCTGTGTTAGGTTAGATCAGTATAGATTGGGCCATGAACTATAGAACAATATTATAAAACTCTATCCTTTGCTTTTATTGGAGTCATATGAGAAATGGTCCTGTGTAGAAGATCTCTATATTAAAAATACCCTAGCAATTAAATATATTATGTATAAATTTATTCAATATTTTAATATGAGCACCTATATGATTTTTTTTTCTGTATTTAGGATTAAGATAAACTTTTTCCACTGATATGCTTTCTTTCAGTACTAAATGAAAGATTTGCAACTAGAAGAGGTCAAGAAAATGGTGGATGGGAGGCAGGACTGAATTGCAGATCCCACCTGGATGGACAGAACATGTAGAGACTCACATTGTGAAATTTTGCTCCAAGAACCAATACAGGAACATACAAGTGAAGCCAAGATAATGTACACACACTTTGAAGAAGTAGATTGCTCCTGCAGGCCCCAGGAGACAGCCCAAAAACTGTGAGTACCCAAAGTGTGAAAGTGGGAAAGGGAGATTATCTGCCCCTGAACACACATCCTCGCTGGAGAACCTAAAGATCCAGATCATGGGAGAAGGGTTTGACCTTTCCTGGAGCTGAGACAATTTTAGAGAACCCAGTGAAATACAGGGAAAGAAGCAGTGGGAAGAGCCCTGTGGGCTCTCTCAGTCCTCAGGAAAGCCATTTCTGACTTTGTGTTGCAGAGGTCCTTGGGGAAGGCTGCCAGAGGAACTGGGAAAAAACCACAGTGAGAAGGAAAGTTCCAGCTGAGCTTTTTGACAATGTTGACTGAACGTGAAGTTTCCAGGACAGGACTTGGGTGACAGGGTGAATCTGGAGTGCACACACCGCACAGAAGACAGTGCAGGCAGGGAAGAGTAAAACCTGAAAGTTCTGCTTTCTTTTGCAGCCAGGAGGCTAGTAGCCTGGGGCAGGTTCTCAGCCCTGCTCATCCGCTCCTGGAAACAAACTTGGTGCTGTTGAGTAGGGCACCGTGGGAGTGAGACCAGCCTTTTGGGCTGCATGGGAGCTAAGTGAGGCTTGTAACTGCCAAATTTTCGCCACTTCCCTTGTGATGTACATGCCACAGCAGAGGCAGCCATAATCCCCCTGGGAACATAACTCTAATGGCCTGAGAATCACACCTCTCATACCCCAGAGCAGCTGCCTCAAACCCGTTCAAGGAGAATCTGAGTTCAGTCATGCCTAACCCTGCCCTCACCAGATAACTTTTCTCTACTCGCCTTGGTAGCTGAAGACAAAGGACATATTCTCTTGGGAGCCCTAGGGTCCTATCCACTGCCTGATCATTCCTATACTACCACAGTTGATGCTTTCTTGAAAGTGCCACCTCCTGGCAGAAGACCAACCAGCAAAAACCTAGTGCAATAAACAAAACTACAACTCAGGACCCTCACAGAGTCCATTTCACTACCTTGCCACCTCCACCAGAGCAGGTGCTGCCACTTATGGCTGAGAGACCTGAAGACAGTTCACGCCTCAGGATTTTGTGCAGACAACCTCCAGTACCAGCCTGGAGTCCAGTAGCTCTGCTGGGTGGCTAGATCCAGAAGATAAATAATAGTCACTATAGTTTGACTTTTAGGAAGCCACATCCCTAGGAAGAGGGGGAGAGCACTACATCAAGGGAAGACCTTTAGGACAAAAGAATCTGAACTGCAGATCTGCAGCCCTGGAGCTGCAGATCTTCCCTGTGACATCATCTACCCAAATGAGAAGGAACCAGAAAAATAATTCTGGTAATATCACAAAACAGGGCTCTTTAACACCCCCAAAACATCACAGTAGCTCACCAGCAATTGATCCAAACCAAGAATAAATTCATGAAATGCCAGTAAAAGAATTCAGAAAGTCAATTCTTAAGCTAATCAAAGAGGCACCAGAGAAAGGTGAAATCCAACTTAATGAAATAAAAAAATGATACAAGATATGAAGGGAAAATCTTCAGTGAAATAGATAGCATAAATCTAAGAAAACACAACTTCTGGAAATAAAAGACACATTTAGAGAAATTCAAAATGCACTGGAAAGTCTGAGCAATAGAATTGAGCAAATAGAAGAAAAAAGTTCAGGGCTCAAAGACAAGGGTTTTGAATTAACCCAACCCAACAAATACAAAGAAAACAGAATTTAAAAAAATGAACAAAGCCTCTAAAAAGTTTGAGATTATGTTAAATGACCAAATCTAAGAATAATTGGTGTTCCTGAGGAAAAAGAGAACTCTAAAAGTTTAAAAAACATATTTGAGGGAATAATCAAGGGAAACTTCCCTGACCTTGCTAGAGATCTAGACATCCAAATACTAGAAGCTCAAAGAATACCTGGGAAATTTATTACAAAAAGATCATCACCTAGGCACATAGTCATCAGGTTATCTAAAGTCAAGACAAAGGAAACAATCTTAACAGCTGTGAGACAAAAGCAGCAGGTAAACTACAAAGGAAAACCTGTCAGATTAACAGCAGATTTCTCAGCAGGAGCCCTACAATCTAGAAGAGATTGGGGCCCTATCTTCAGTCTCCTTAAACAAAACAATGATCAGTCAAGACTTTTGTATTCAGTGAAACTAAGATTCATAAATGAAGGAAAGATACTGTCTTTTTCAGAAAAACAAATGCTGAGAGAATTTGCCACCACCAAGACAGCACTACAAGAACTGCTACAAGGAGTTCTAAACGTTGAAACAAATCCTTGAACTACAGCAAAATAGAATCTGCTTAAAGCACAAATCTCACAGGACTTATAAAACAAAAACACAATAATAAATAAATAAATAAATAAATAAATAAATACCTAAGGTGTTCAGGCAACAAATAGGACAATGAATAGAATAGTACCTCAGATCTTAATACTCACATTGAATGTAAATGTCCTAAGTGCTCCACTTAAAAGATACAGAATGGCAGAATGGGTAAGAATTCACCAATCAAGTATCTATTGTCTTCAAGAGACTCATGTGACACATAACATAAAGGGTTGGAAAAATATATTCCATGTAATTGGACACCAAAAGATAGCAGGAGTAGCTATAGCTATTCTTACATAACAAAACAAACTTCAAAGCAACAGCAGTTAAAAAAGACAAAGAGAAACACTATATAATGAAAAAAGGACTTGTATAACAAAAAATTATCACAGCCATAGATATGTATGCATCTAACACTGAAGCTCCCAAATTTATAAAGCAATTACTATTCTACCTAAGAAATGAGATAGACAGCAACAAAATAATAGTGGTGGGCTTCAATACTCCACTGACAGCACCAGACAGGTCATCAAAACAGAAAGTCAGTAAAGAAATGATGGGTTTAAACTTTATTCTAGATAAAATGGACTTAGTAGATATTTGCAGAACATTCTACCCAACAGCTGCAGAATATACATTCTATTCATTAGCACATGGAACATTCTCCAAGATAGACCATATGATAGGCCACAAAATAAGTATCAATAAATTTTGAAAAACTGAAATTATATCAAGTATTCTCACAGACCACAACGGAATAAAATTGGAAATCAAAAGGAAACCTCAAAACCATGCAAATACATGGAAATTAAATAACCTGCTCCCGAACAATCATTGGATCAATAATGAAATCAAGATGGAAATTTAAAAAGTCTTTGAACTGAGCAATAACAGTGACACAACTTATCAAAACCCCTGGGATACAGCAAAGGCAGCACCAAGAGAAAATTTCATAGCCTTAAATGCCTACATCAAAAAGTCTGAAAGATCAAAAATAGACAATCTAAGGTCACACCTCCAGAAACTATAGAAACAAGAACAAACCAAACCCAAACCCAGTAGAAGAAAAGAAATAACAAAGATCAGACCAGAACTAAATGAAACAAAAGAAATACAAAAGATAAATGAAACAAAAAGCTGGTTCTTCAAAAAGATAAATACAATTGATAGATCATTAGCAAGATTAATCAAGAAAAGAAGAGAAAAGATCCAAGTAATCTCAGTTAGAAGTGAAATGAGAGATATTACAACTGATACCACAGACATACAAAAGATTATTCAGGGCTACTGTGAACACTTTTACAAGCATAAATTAGAAAATCTAGAGGAGGTGGATAGATTCTTGGAAATATACAACCCTCCTAGATTAAACCCGGAAGAAACAGAAACTCTGAACAGCCCAATAACAAGTAACAAGAGTGAAGTGTTAATTAAAAAATTGGCCAGAACCAGATGGATTCACAGCTGAATTCTATCAGACATTCAAGGAAGAGTTAGTACCAATCCTATCAATACTATTCCAAAAGATAAAGAGAGAGTCCTCCCTAAATCATTCTACAAAGCCAATATCACACTAGTACCAAAACCAGGGAAGGACGCAACAAAAAAGAAAGCTACAGACCAATATCCCTGATGCATATAGATGCAGAAATCCTTAACAAAATGCTAACTAACCAAATCCAACAATATATTAAAAAGAGAATCCACCATAATCAAGTGGATTTAATACCAGGGATGCAGGGATGGTTTAACATATGCAAGTCAATAAATGAGATACACCACATAAACAGAATTAAAAACAAAAATACATAATAATCTCAATAGATGCAGAAAAAGCATTTGACAAAATCCATCATTGCTTTATTATTAAAACCCTCACAAAATTGGCATAGAAGGGATATACCTTAATGTAATAAAAGCCATCTATGACAAACCCACAGCCAACATAATAATAAATGGGAAAAAGTGGAAAGCATTTCCTTTGAGATCTGGAACTAGACAAGGATGCCCACTTTCACCACTTCTATTCAACATAGCTCTGGAAGTCCTAGCCAGAGCAATTGGACAAGAGAAAGAAATAAAGTGCATCCAGATCAGTAAAGGGGAAGTCAGACTCTCACTGTTTGCTGATAATATGATTGTATACCTAGAAAACCCTAAATACTCAGTCAAAAAGCTCCTAGAACTGATAAATGAATTCAGCAAAGTTTTGGGGCACAAAATTAATATACACAAATCAGTAGCTCTACTATAGACCAACAGCAACCAAGTTAAGAATCAAATCAAGAACTCAACCCCTTTTAACATCCAAAAAAAAAAAAAATATAGAATTCTTAAGAATATAGCTAGATGACAGAATAGGAACAGGTCTGGTCTGCAGCTCCCAGTGGGATCGATGCAGAAGACAGGTGATTTCTGCATTTCCAACTGAGCAACCTGGTTCAACTCACTGGGACTGGTTGGAGAGTGGGTGCAGACCATGGAAGGTGAGCTGAAGCAGGGCAGCGTGTTGCCTCACCTGGGAAGCACAAGGGGTTGGGGGATTTCCCTTTCCTAGCCAAGGGAAATCATGACAGACGGTACCTGGAAAATCGGGACACTCCTGCCCTAATACTGCGCTTTTCCAACAGTCTTAGCAAATGGCACACCAGGAGATTCTATCCCATGCCTGGCTTGGCGAGTCCCACACCCATGGAGACTTGCTCACTGCTAGTTCAGGAGTTCGAGATCAAACTGTGAGGCTGCAGCCTGGGCTGGGGGAGAGGCGTCTGCCATTGCTGGCGTTTGAGTAGGTAAACAAAGCTGCTGGGAAGCTCAAACTGGGTGGATCCCCCTCAGACCAAGGAAGCCTGCCTGCCTTTGTGGACTCCACTTCTGGGGTCAGGACATAGCTGAACAAAAGGCAGCAGACAACTTCTGCAGACTTAAAAGTCCCTGTTGACAGTTCTGAAGAGAGCAGTAGTTCTCCCAGCTCGGAGTCTGAGCTCTGAGACTGGACAGACTACCTCCTCAAGTGGGTCCCTGACCTCCGTGTAGCCTAACTTGGAGAGACCTCCCAGTAGGGGCCTCCCAGTAGAGGCACACCTCGTACAGTCAGGTGCCCCTCTGTGATGAAGCTTCCAGAGGAAGGATCAGGCAGCAATATTTGCTGTTCTGCAGCATCCACTGGTAATACCCAGGCAAACAGGGTCTGGAGTGGACCTCCAGCAAACTCCAACAGACCTGCAGCTGAGGGTCCTGACTGTTAGAAGGAAAACTGACAGGCTTCAGAAGGTTGGTAACAACAAACTTCTCCGAGCTAAAGGAGGATGTTCGAACCCATCGCAGGGAAGCTAAAAACCTTGAAAAAAAAATTAGACGAATGGTTAACTAGAATAAACAGCATAGAGAAGACCTTAAATGACCTGATGGAGCTGAAAACCATGGCACAAAAACTACGTGATGCATGCACAAGCTTCAGTAGCTGATTTGATCAAGTGGAAGAAAGGGTATCAGTGATTGAAGATCAAATGAGTGAAATGAAACGAGAAGAGAAGTTTAGAGAAAAAAGAGTAAAAAGAAATGAACAAAGCCTCCAAGAAATATGGGACTGTGTGAAAGGACAAAATCTACATTTGATTGGTGTACCTGAAAGTGAGGGGGAGAATGGAACCAAGTTGGAAAACACTCTTCAGGATATCCAGGAGAACTTCCCCAATCTAGCAAGGAAAGCCAACAGAGAAAACCACAAAGACACTCCCTGAGAAGAGCAACCCCAAGACATATAATTGTCAGATTCACCAAGGTTGAAATGAAGGAAAAAAATTTTAAAGGCAGTCAGAGAGAAACGCAGGGTTACCAACAAAGATAAGCCCATCAGACTAACAGTGGATCCTTTGGCAGAAACTCTACAGGCCAGAAGAGAGTAGGGGCCAATATTCAACATCCTTAAAGAAAAGAATTTTCAACCCAGTATTTCATATCCAGCCAAACTAAGCTTCATAACTGAAGAAGAAATAAAATCCTTTACAAACAGCAAATGCTGAGAGATTTTGTCAAAACCAAGGCCTGCCTTACAAGAGCTCCTGAAGGAAGTGCTAAACATGGAAAGGAACAACTGGTGCCAGTCACTGCAAAAACATGCCAAATTGTAAAGACCATCGATGTTAGGAAGAAACTGCATCAACTAATGAGCAAAATAACTAGCTAACATCATAATGACAGGATCAAATTCACACGTAACAATATTAACCTTAAATGTAAATGGACTAAATGCACCAATTAAAAGACACAGACTGGCAAATTGGATAGAGTCAAGACCTATCAGTGTGTTGTATTCAGGAGACCCATCTCATGTGCAGAGACACCTGTAGGCTCAAAATAAAGGGATGGAGGAAGATCTACCAAGCAAATGGAAAACAAAACAAACAAACAACAACAAAAAAGCAGGGGTTGCAATCCTAGTCTCTGATAAAACAGATTTTAAACCAACAGAGATCAAAAGAGACAAAGAAGGCCATTACATAATGGTAAAGGGATCAATTCAACAAGAAGAGCTAATGATCCTAAATATATATTCACCCAATACAGGAGCACCCAGATTCATAAAGCAAGTCCTTAGAGACCTATAAATAGACTCAGACTCCCACACAATAATAATGGGAGACTTTAAAACCCCACTGTCAATATTAGACAGATCAACGAGACAGAAGGTTAGCAAGGATATCCAGGAATTGAACTTAGCTTGGCACCAAGTGGACCTAAAAGACATCTAAAGAACTCTCCACCCCAAATCAACAGATTATACATTCTTCTTAGCGTCACATCACACTTATTCCAAAATTGACCACATAATTGGAAGTAAAGTACTCCTCAGCAAATGTAAAAGAACAAAAGTCACAACAAACTGTCTCTCACACCACAGTGCAATTGAATTAGAAATCAGGATTAAGAAACTCACTCAAAACTGCACAACTACATGGAAACTGAACAACCTGCTCCTGAATGACTATTGGGTAAATAAAGAAGTGAAAGCAGAAATAAAGATGTTCTTTGAAACCAATGAGAACAAAGACACAACGTATCAGAATCTCTGGGACACATTTAAAGCAGTGTGTAGAGGGAAATTTATAGCACTAAATGTCCACAAGAGAAAGCAGGGAAGATCTAAAATTGGCACCCTAACATCACAATTAAAAGAACTAGAGAAGCAAGAGCAAACAATTCAAAAGCTAGCAGAAGGCAAGAAATAACTAAGATCAGAGCAGAACTGAAGGAGATAGAGACACAAAAAACCCATCAAAAATTAATGAATCTAGTAGCTGACTTTTTGAAAAGATCAACAAAATAGCTAGACTGCTGTGCCCGGAACGGTTCCTTCCAGTGGGTTCTTGGTGTCACTGACTTCAAGAATGAAGCCGTGGACCCGTGTGGTGAGTGCTACAGCTCTTAAAGATCGTGTGTCCGGAGTTGTTTGTTCCTCCTGGTGGGTTCATGGTCTCGCTGACTTCAGGAGTGAAGCCGCAGATCTTCACAGTGAGTGTTACAGCTCTTAAAGGTGGCGTGTCCAGAGTTGTTTGGTCCTCTCAGTGGGTTCGTGGTCACACTGACTTTAGGAGTGAAGCTGCAGACCTTCACAGGGAGTGTTACAGCTCTTAAAGGTAGTGCAATGCCAAAGAATGAGCAGCAGCAAGATTTATTGTGAAGAGCGAAAGAACAAAGCTTCCACAGAGTGGAAGAGGACCTGAGTGGGTTGCCACTGCTGGCTTGGGTGGCCACCTTTTATTCCCTTATTTGTCCCCACCCACATCCTGCTGATTGGTGCAGTTACAATCCTTTAGCTAGATACGGAGCACTGATTGGTATGTTTACAATCCTCTAGCTAGACAGAAAAGTTCTCCAAGTCTCCATTCAACCCAGGAAGTCCAGTTGGCTTCACCTCTCACCACTAGCAAGACTAATAAGGAAAGAGAGAAGAATCAAATACATGCAATGAAAAATGATAAAGGGATATCACCACCGATCCCACAGAAATACAAACTACCATTAGAGAATACTATAAACAGCTCTATGCAAATAAACTAGAAAATCTAGAAGAAATGGATAAATTCCTGGACAGATACACCCTCCCAAGACTAAACCATGAAGAATTTGAATCCCTGAATAGACCAATAACAGGCTCTGAAATTGAGGCAATAATTAATAGCCTACCAATCAAAAAAAGTCCAGGCCCAGATGGTTTCACAGCTGAATTCTACCAGAGGTACAAAGAAGAGCTGGTACCATTCCTTCTGAAGCTATTCTAATCAATAGAAAAAGAGGGAATACTCCCTAACTCATTTTATGAGGTCAGCATCATCCTGATACCAAAGCCTGGCAGAGACACAACAACAAAAAAATAGAATTTTAGACCAATATCCCTGATGGACATCGATGCGAAAATCCTCAATAAAATACTGGCAAACTGAATCCAGCAGCACATCAAAAAGCTTATCGACCAAGATCAAGTTGACGTCATCCCTGGGATACAAGGCTGGTTCAACATTTGCAAATCAATAAATGTAATCCATCACATAAACACAACCAAAGACCACGTGATTATCTCAATAGATGCAGAAAAGGCCTTCTACAAAATTCAACAGCCCTTCATGCTAAAATCTCTCAATAAACTAGGTATGGATGAGACATATCTCAAAATAATGGGAACTATTTATGACCAACCCACAGCCAATATCATACTGAATGGGCAAAAACAGGAAAAATTCCCTTTGAAAACTGGCACAAGGCAGGGATGCCCTCTCTTGCCACTCCTATTCAACATAGTGTTGGAAGTTTTGGCCAGGGCAATCAGGCAGGAGAAAGAAATAATGGGTATTCAATTAGGAAAAGTGGAAGTCACATTGTCCCTGCTTGCAGATGACATGATTGTATATTTAGAAAACCCCATTGTATCAGCCCCAAATCTCCTTAAACTGATAAGCAACTTCAGCAAATTCTCAGGATACAAAATCAATGTGCAAAAATCACAAGCATTCCTATCACCAATAACAGACAAACAGAGGGACAAATCATGAGTGAACTCCCATTCACAATTGCTACAAAGAGAATAAAATACCTAGGAATCCAACTTACAAGGGATGTGAAGGACCTCTTCTAGGAGAACTACGAACCACTGCTTAATCAAATCAGAGAACACAAACAAATGGAAGAACATTTCATTCTCATGGATAGGAAGAAGCAATATCGTGAAAAGGTAATTTATAGATTCAATGCCATCCCCATCATCTACCAATGACTTGCTCCACAGAATTGGCAAAAACTACTTTAAAATTCATACAGAACCAAAAAAGAGCCCTCACTGCCAAGACAATCACCAAAAAGAACAAAGCTGGAGGCATCATGCTACCTGACTTCAAATTGTACTACAACGCTACAGTAACCAAAACAGCATGGTACTGGTACCAAAACAGAGAGATATAGACCAATGGTACAGAACAGAGGTCTCAGATGTAACACCACACATCTACAACCATCTGATCTTTGACAAACCTGACAAAAACAAGAAATGGGGAAAGGATTCCCTATTTAATAAATGGTGCTGGGAAAACTGGCTACCTATATGTAGAAAGCTGAAACTGCATCCCTTCCTTACACCTTATACAAAAATTAATTCAAGGTGGATTAAAGACTTAAATGTTAGACCTAAAATCATAAAAACCCTAGAAGAAAACCTGGGCAATACCATTCAGGACATAGGCATGGGCAAAGACTTCATGACTAAAACACCAAAAGCAATGGCAATAAAAGCCAAAACAGACAAATGAGATCTAATTAAACTAAAGAACTTCTACACAGCAAAATAAACTACCATCAGAGGGAACAAGCAACCTACAGAATGGGAGAAAATTTTTGCAATCTACCCATCTGACAAAGGGCTAATATCCAGAATCTACAAAGAACTTCAACAAATTTACAAGAAAAAAATCAAACAACCCCATCAAAAAGTGGGTGAGGGATAGGAACAGACACTTCTCAATAGAAGATATTTATGCAGCCAATAGACACATGAAAAATGCTCATCATCACTGGCCATCAGAGAAATGCAAATCAAAACCACAATGAGATACCGTCTCACACCAGTTAGAATGATGAACATTAAAAAGTCAGGAAACGACTGGTGCTGGAGAGGATGTGGAGAAATAGGAACACTTTTACACTGCTGGTGGGAGTGTAAACTAGTTCAACCATTGTGGAAGACAGTGTGGGGATTCCTCAAGGATCTAGAACTAGAAATACCATTTGACTCAGCCATTCCATTACTGGGTATATACCCAAAGGATTATAAATCATGCTACTAACATAAAGACCTATGCACACATACATTTATTGCAACACTGTTCACAATAGCAAAGACTTGGAACCAACCCAAATGTCAATCAGTGATAGACTTGATTAAGAAAATGTGGCACATATACACCATGGAATACTATGCAGCCATAAAAATGGGTGAGTTCATGTCCTTTGTAGGGACGTGGTTGAAGCTGGAAATGATAATTCTCAGCAAACTATTGCAAGGACAGAAAACGAAACACTGCATGTTCTCACTCACAGGTGAGAACTGAACAATAAGAACACTTGGACATAAGGTGGGGAACATCACACACTGGGGCCTGTCATGCGGTGAGGGGAGGTGGGAAGGATAGCATTAAGAGAAATATCTAATGTAAATGATGAGTTAATGGGTGCAGCACAGCAACATGGCACATGTATACATGTGTAACAAACCTGCATGTTGTGCACATGTACCCTAGAACTTAAAGTATAATAATAATATTAAAGAATATAGCTAATGAAGGAGGTGAAAGACCTCTATAAGGAAAACTACGAAACACTGCTGAAGGAAATCACAGTTGACACAAACATGGAAACACATTCCATGCTCCTGGATGTGTAGAATCAATATTGTGAAAATGACCACACTGCCAGAAGCAACCTACAAATTCAATACAATTCTACTCAAAACACCACTATTATTCTTCACAGAACTAGAAAAAACAATCTAAAATTCATATGGCACTAAAAAAGACCCAACTTAGACAAAGGAAAACTAAGCAAAAAGAACAAATCTGGGGGCATTGCATTACGTGATTTCAAATTATAAGGCCATAGTCACCAAAACAGCATGGTACTAATATAAAAGTAGGCACATAGACCAATAGAACAGAATAGAGAACTCAGAAATAAAGCCAAATACAGCTAACTGATCTCTGACGATGCAAACAAAAACATAAAGTGGGGGAAGGACACCCTATTCAACAAATGGTGCCAAGATAACTGGCAAACCACATGTAAAAGAATGAAACTGGATCCTCATCTCTCTCTCACCTTGTACAAAAATCAGCTCAAGATGGATCAAGGACTTAAATATAAGACTTGAAACCACATATGTTCTAGAAGATAACATAGTAAAACCCCTTCTACACATTGGCTTAGGCAAAGACTTCATGACCAAGAAAACCCAAAGCAAATGCCACAAAAACAAAGATAAACAGATGGGACTTAATTAAACTAAAAAACTTCTGCAGAGCAAAAGAAACAATCAGCAGAGTAAACAGACAATCCACAAAGTGGAAGAAGACCTTTTCAATCTAAACATTTGACAAAGGACTAATATCCAGAATCTACAAGGAAGTCAAACAAATTAGAAAGAAAGAAAGAAACAATCCCATCAAAAAGTGAGCTAAGGACATGAAGAGACAATTCTCAAAAGAAGATATACAAATGGCCAACATATACATGAAAAAATGCTCAACATCAATAAGGATCAGGGAAATGCAAATCAAAACCATAATGTGATATCACTTTACTCCTGAAAGAATGGCCATAATAAAAAAAAAAAAAAATACATGTTGGCAGGGATGTGGTGAAAAGGGAACACTTTTACACTGCTGGTGGGAATGTAAACTAGTACAATCCTATGGAAAACAGTGTGGAGACTCCTTAAAGAATAAAAATTAGAACTACCATTTGATCCAGCAATCCCACTACTGTGTATCTACCCAAAGCAAAAGAAGTCATTAATCAAAAAAGATACTTGCACACGCATGTTTATAGCACACAATTCACAATTGCACAAATATGGAAACTGCTCAAATGCCCATGAATTTATCAATGAATGGATAAAGAAATTGTGATATAAGGCTGGGTGAGGTGGCTTACGCCTGTAATCCCAGCATTTGGGAGGCCGAGGTGGGCGGATCATGAGATCAAGAGATGGAGACTATTGTGGACAACATGGTGAAACCCCATCTCTACTAAAAATACAAAAAATTACCTGGCCATGGTGGCATGTGCCTGTAGTCCCAGCTACTAGGGAGGCTGAGGCAGGAGAATCACTTGAACCTGGGAGGCAGAGGTTGCAGTGAGCTGTGATCATGCCACTGTACTCCAGCCTGGTGACACAGTGAGACTCCGTTAAAACAAACAAACAAACAAACAAACAAACAAACAAACAAACAAAAAAACCATGGAACACTATTCAGCCTTAAAAAGGAACAAAATAATGACATTGGCCAACATCTGGATGGAACTGGAGACCATTATTCTAAGTGAAGTAACTCAGGAATGGAAAACCAAACATTGTATGTTGTCACTTATAAGTGGGAGCTAAGGTATGAGGATGGAAAGGTATAAGAATGATACAATGGACTTTTGGGACTCAGGGGAAAGGGCGGGAAGGGGGTGAAGGATAAAAGACTACGAATAGGATACAGTATACACTGCTCAAGTGATGGGTGAACCAAAATCTCAGAAATCACCACTAAAGAGCTTACTCATGTAACCAATTGCCACCTGTTCTCCAAAAACCTATGGAAATAAAAATAAATGGACAAAAAAGAAAGATTTGCAACTAATGTATATACACACATTATACACACCTGCATGTGTACCCCCCCCCACACAAAATAACCATGAAGGTTAAAGCTAAATCTTTAGTTTATATGGTAACTCCCTTTATGTTGGGTATTATTCTATAATTACTTTCGTTTTTCCTCTCCCTTCCCACTTATCGCCTGACTCATTTTTTTTTTTTCTGTGCTTTAGAAAATAGTTTTACTGTGTTGATTACTTGCCTTGTGGTTTAAGTCAATTATTTTTGGATGCAGTTGGGGGCATAAATAAATAATGCCCAAATAAATAATAGACTTGTCTTTAGGCATCCATATTCTCTCCTACAAGCATTCATTGCATGAGTTAATTGGAAATAGAACTAAATATTACTTTCATTAATTAGTATCCCTTAACTTTCCTTAGTGTACTTTATAGGACCCATGAAGTGGCTGTTGTCTCCTAAGATATCTACAACAGTACTTTTGGTTAGACAGCATTGAATTCTTCCTGTATTTTAAGGAGTATTATATATAGATATTTTTTTGTTCGGCATTCCACATTGTTCCTCTGCTTTGAAATGAAAATTGCAAATGCTTAAATAAATTAATTGAAAAGTTATTTACCATCACTGTAACTCATACACGTATTTTCATGTCCTCAGCTGAAATGCAATTTTCTAATGCTTGGCACAGGTAATACTGTGTAATGAATCACTACTGAGTTCACTTTTAGCTCCTTTAAACTGAAAAAAATCTCCATCAAAACTCCCTTCTTTTTTCACTTATATGAATATAAAAAATGTGGAAATGTGCAGGCTGCCCACGATCTAAAAAACAATCTCAGAGTTATTGGTACATCTGTTTTTCATAATAACTTTAGTGGAGCATACAACTTTCTAGAAACATAAATACCAATCCTATATTACATTGGAGCAACTGTGTCCTACTGTTAAAATGAATATTTCAATATACAGAGGTGGCTAGTCATGGACAATAATTTGACTCTTGAATTCTACCAGCACCTTTTCTGGTCATTCTGCTTTTTTGGGCATTTGCTTCTCAAAAAACTTTTCATCCTTATGTTGTGTTTCCCAGATAGTATTCAGCAAAACACTACTGAAAGATGTAATTTGGAAATAAAGATTCTTGATAAAATTCATAAGGAAAAAAACTTACTACACCTCCATTTTGTTGAAGAGTCACAATTTTTTTTTTAGCTTTTTCATTTTATTGATGTTCTTTTAATATATGTATTTAGGATTAAACTAGTGTTCAAAACTAATAATCCAGCAATTCTGAATTAGGGCTTTATTTTTAAAAAAATACAAGCACAGTTAGAGAACAGAGATGAAATTGTTGTCAAACATAAAAATATGAATTGAATTGCTTCTTTTTAGATGAATCTTTAACATTGACTTGACCATATGGACAATGTCTGCAAGCAGAGCCAAAACATTCACCTCTTTGCAAGTGGGCAATCTGTGTGAGCACCACGTAGTCAGTAGCTGGATCCGCATAGTTTAGCTGGCCAGCCTGGGCGCGCCCAAGATGGCCGAATAGGAACAGCTCCAACCTCCAACTCCCAGCGTGAGCGACACAGAAGATGGGTGACCTCTGCATTCCCGACTGAGGCACGGGGTCTATCCCACTAGGGCACGTTGGACAGCTGGCGCTGACCCACGGGTCAGCTGAAGCAGGGCGAGGCATCGCCTCACCTAAGAGTCACAATTTTTATTAGTGTGAGGCTCTGAGAACTCTTGTAGGAAGGAAGTATGTTATAGTGTTAAATCTAGCATTTTCATAAAGGAAGTATTTTTCCACTCAATACAGACAGACAAAATATTAACAACCTGAAGAAGTTGTCTACTTGCTATTGTTATTGTTGTTTTTATGTTCCATGGAATATACCTTGGTTAGGGATACTCTAGAAATGCTCTTCTATCATTTGGGGCTTATTCCTGTGCTCTCTGTTTCTTAGGGAATCATGGAACCGTGAGCATCAGAGGGGCCTCTAAAGATCATGTGGCTCTGTGGTTCTCAAATTCTAGTGTTCATTATAACCACCTAGAGAAAATTGGTTAAAACAGATTGCTAGACTGCACTCCTGGAGTTTTTGGTTCAGTAGCTCTTAATCAGGAGGCTAAGAATTTGCATTTGAACAAGTCCTTAAGTGATTTTGGTGCTGCTGTTCTGGGATGATCCTTGGAAAACCATTGAGGTCATCCATTATATCGACCCGTATTCCAGTGTTTTAAACTTTCTTAGACATTTTTTGCTCTAAATTTTTCTCAAGTGTCCTTAATTGCCTAGGACTGTCACTTATTCCCAAACTACTAGGTTCGAATGTATAAACCAGGTGGTCACTCATTAGCCTTAGAGTTATTTCGGGAAAGAATAACAGCTTGCTCTCTCAATGACCTCTGCTGCCTCTGGCTGACTTAGTTCCTTAATTATTTATTAGTCTGGACATTCATTAATTTACTTGTTGAATAAATTTTTACTGGATGCATACCATATATTGGGGACTCTTTCAAGTCCTGGGTATGCAGTGGAAAACAAAACAGACAAAGGTCCCTGCTCTTATGGAGCTTACATTTTAAGAGAGAAAACAGAAAATAAACCAGTAAGCAAGTACATAAATGAGATCATTTCAGATATGATAAATGAAAAACAAACAAAAACTAAACAGGGGATGTTGAGAGAACTTCTATGATGGACTATCGGATATTGTGGTTAAGAAATGGTCTCTTTGGGGAGATTGCATTTGAGGGAATCCTCAATGATTTGTCTTTTCTTTGTAGATTATTCTTTGAACTCAGACTCTGCTTTGGATTGCCTTCTTTCAGCTTTGCTGCTTTGCTGAAGGCTGTGCATCAGAGGTGCTTCTACCTAAGAGGACTTCCACCCCATAACCTCTGTCACTCGCCGGCCACTCGTTCCAGTACTAACCCCCAACTGTCCCTCCACCTCTTTGACCCTACCAGCAAGACTAAGTAAGATCTCTGCTTACTATCCCTTCACCAACTCCATTCTTGAATAGTTTCTAAGAAAAAGAATGCTCCACTTTTTGAGGTTTGTCTTTCCATCTCTGAAATGTTGTTTAAGAAAACTTTTTAAAATATAATGAGCTGCATTTAGTTGTCTTGTAATTTCTTCCCCTAATTGAACCCATTGGTGTAATGCAGACCTAATCTAATTCCTTTGCATGTGATGACTCTTCAGATATTTGACAACAGTCACTGTGTCCTCCGCATCTGCAAGATCCTTCTGTCTTAAGCCAAACTTCCTTATTAACTTTGAATCAATCATTCTGCCTGAATATGGCATTGAATCTCTCTCTCTTGCTTTATCTCCTCCATATTCCCTTTACTTTGTCTATTATTCCTCAGATGTGGAATACATCCTCTATTATTCCTCATAGAGGAATACATCCTCTATTATACATCCTGTCTGTTATTCCTCAGATGTGGAATACATCCTCAGATGTGGTTTGAATACAGGAAACAAAGAACTTCTGTGTCTCCTCACTCTACTTACTATTCATCTATGATGCAGCCTACATGCACAAGGGGCTATTTATTTATTTATTTTTGAGATGGAGTTTCACTCTTGCTACCCGGGCTGGAGTGCAATGGTGCGATCTTGGCTCATTGCAACCTCCACCTCCCGAATTCAAGTGATTCTCCTCCCTCAGCCTCCCAAGCAACTGAGATTACAGGCACAGGCCACCATGCCTGGCTAATTTTGTATTTTTCGTAGAGACAGGGCTTCACCATGTTGGCCATGGTGATCTCGAACTCCCGACCTCAGGTGATCCGCCTGCCTCAGCCTCCCAAAGTGCTGGGATTACAGGTGTGAGCCATTGTGCCTGGCTTTATTTCCTTGTTTTCGAATACTAAAGTCACTTTAAAAATTTAAATTGAGTTAAATCAATTCCTGACCTCTTCTCCAACTATTTTCTCTTCACATTTGTTGCAGTGAAAAATGCCCCCTCTATTGCTGCGCTTACTTCACATTAACTGTATATCAGACATTTTTCTAAGGCTTAAAATACATTTAATTCTTAAACAACTATCGCGGGATGGCACTATAATTAACCCCACTTTATAGAAAAAGAAAGCAAGTCACAGTGAGGTTAAATCACTTACTTAAAGTCACATGACTCTTTGATTGTGGCCATGGTAGGATTTGAACCCTGACAACCTGACTCCAGAGTTTGAGCTCTGAACCATTATTCTATAATGCTCTCAATCCCACTGCCATCAAGTGCAGAACCCTTCATCATCCTTGTAACATTTTATGTCTTTAGATTTACTCCAACCTCTCATATCTGTCAGAATTCTTCTGTGTTCCTGGCAGTATCATCCAATGTATTCGATATCTCAAAAAAGTTCGTGCCTTCCATAAATATAAAAACAATCTATTAAATTACACTCTATCTATCTATCTATCTATCTATCTATCTATCTATCTATCTATCTATCTATCTATCTATCTATCTATCATGTTTCATGTATCTTCATCAATCCATTTATAAGTGCGATATATTATCAATCATCTATTCACGTGTCCTGAGAGCCATCAGGGATGAGAATTTCACTAAAGCTCAAGTTAAATGCTTGTTGTCTGTAGCTTCCCTTCCAATATTTTTTAAAATTTTTCATGTTCTAGCGAAGATCCATGATGACTGGCAGATGCCCTGGATCTGCTATACAGAAACAAAGAACAAGTATCAAACTGGATGTTAAACAGAAATTGTATGACCTTCATGTTTCTTTCCAGGTAATGATCGTAAAAACAGAGGGTAAAGGTTGGCAGACAATTAAGTGCCACTAAAGTCCTTTGGCATTAAGCAGGACATCATAAACATATTTTCAGTTTGGAGGGATTTGACTATTCTGTATCTGGAACAAATGATTGCTATAGATATGACAAAAATCCAGGAGATTGGAAGAAAATGTGAAAGCTACTGGCACTGTAGGATGCTGGGACTGCAACTTTATAAGAACTCTGTCATAATGACCCATAAAGGTGCTTTTCCAGTTAGAAAATGAATGCATGTTTTGCACTGAAAGAGGTATGAATGTACCCCATAATATGTAACATTACATAACATTTAGCCAAAACAAGTGGTCGCTAACTGTTAGTTTCTTTAGCATTCTACTAAGTCAAGTGTTAATATATCCACCAACTTTGGATTCCCACAGGGTACAAGACAGTAGCCAGACAGTCTTTTAAACTATCCTAGTATAGGGATATTTGGAGACAACAAATATAGAACAAAATGTTTGTTTTGCTTACTACCTTGTCCCTGGAGCAGGGCTTCTCAATAGAGGCACTATTGACATTTGCATTGGATAACTCTTTGTTGTGAGAAACCGTTCAGTGCATTGTGGATGCTTAGAGAATGTTAGCCTGATCTCAACTCACTAGATGCCAGTAGCGTCCTCTCAGTTGTGATAATCAAAAATGTCTCCAGCCACTGTCAGATATCCTCTAGACAGAAAAATTCCCCACCATTGAGAAACACTGAGTTATAACATCAAATATAACAGACGCTCAAGTATTTGTTAATGAATAAAAAATTGGATGAATGAAATTTTTCCTGTGGTCCATAATCATATAAATTTTTCATTGTCTAATATATCAATAATGCAGGAAAGGGGAAGGGAGTTAGAAATTAGGTTTTTAAAAGGAGCAGTTTTGTTAGATCCTATGCCTGGTCAATAGGAACATGCATTTGAGGTTTAATGCTACACAAACCAACAGAAATCATTCTATCTTGTGAGCCCTTGAATTACCCACCTACCAGAAACTTCTCCCTGTTGACGATTAAAATTCCACCAAAGTAGATGCTTTTTACCTTGAAGTTCCATTTTCCTGAAGAGTTCTTTTAAAAAATAAATACACCAGGTAGAATTAATTGCTGAATCCTTATTGTTAACAAGAAAAAGATCATGTATTTGATTTTCTTCTACGTAACTATGAGCACTGAGGGAGTCCTTGGGATTTTGGAGATTTTAGAGGTCACATTGCAAAAAGGTGAAGACAAACTTCACTAACAACTGAATTTTATCAAGTGGTTCTCATCAAAGTTATTTGTTTATTAAATAAACATACAGTCTCTAGGATGCTTTCTTTGCATGTTCCTTCTTCAAGGACATGTAGAAAACATTAAATGCCCAAATATTCAAAATCATGATACCCCGAAACTTGTTTGCTGCTTTAATTGTTAATTTCATGGTTATCATTCTTAAACAGTAGTTAATTTGAAGACTGTATTTTCCAATTTTGTATTTCCAAAATTGTTGATATCTGTGAAGAATGAGTGCTGAAGCCTCTCAGATTTGATTCTAACAAGAAGTCTCAGCTAAGCTGTAGTCTTTAAACATACGCTATTAAGGTGCTTTCTTCAGTACAGGCGCTGATATCTGTTATTTAAGCCCTTGCTTGAGTTGATTTCTGCTTATTATTCATTAAAAGGTATGTGTTAAAACAAGCACCCACTGATCTGAGCCTCTCACTTAGATGTTGTTTCTCTTTTTCCAGCAGAGTTACAGTAATCATACCTACTAGAGAATGAGGGCATTTCCTTTGGTCAGTATATAATTACCAAGATAGTCATTACCATCACTACAAAGGGCAGCAGGGATGTTTCTCGCAGAGAAAAATTTTACATGGAGCAAATTGAGCTATTCATAGTGGTAGATAGCTACCCTTCAAGCTATCCATAGGATAGTGTATTCAGTTCAATTCAATGTCCATTTATCATATACCTATTGATATTGAGGGGAGAAGATTCAACTAAATAAAGCTACTTACTGGGCGGAGGAGTAGATTTACTTTCTGAGCAGTTAAATGTTATGGGCCATTTTTTATGTGTTCACTTACCTTGTCCTTGACAAAATAAAGGCTAATTATGGGAAAATTAGGAAGATTTCACGATCAGAGATATCAATATCTCTATGGCCTCTCTGGGGTAGGCACCACATTAGTGTTTAATGTTTCTGGAGGTCTTTCTAGACTTACTCATTGAATGATCTAGTATGCAAAATGTCCATAGTACCTCCTGCAGCTGGTTTCTTTTATAATCTGTGTTTGTCTCATGAAAAGAAAGGGCAATTTATAATTTCTTATTAAATTTCTGGCTTGCATGAGTGTCTCTAGGCTTTTGTTCATGATTTATATCTCAAAGCAATGCAATGGATTGCCCGTAGGAATCTGTTTGCTGGATGGTGGTCATGTTTGTCTCGGGAGTCTCAGGATCCACTTTGGCAAAAAGGACATATTCTACAGCTTTCTGAGGAGGGGTAAGATATTGTAATGGCCAAAAGTTTGAGTCTCATGCTGTTGTTTGTGATGTACACCTTTATGCCTTTATTCACTCATCTGGAGAGTTCCATCTTCCTGTAGTCTTGCTATTTCAGATGAAACAGGCTTTGACAATAAAGACGAACAACAAATCCTTCAGTCCTGTTTTATTTTTGTTGGGCAGTAGTCTTTCATTGAAGAAAAGGGAAAAAATATTTCAAAAATGTTTTAAGTGCTGTATGTATTGTAAAGTATAGAAACTAACTCTGCCTTGAGGAGTCCTTAAATTTCTTCATGGTAAGGGCTATTGTATTTTTACTATGTTTACTTGAGAATTGTAGATATTTGTCAGGTGGTAGATAGAAACTCACAGAACAAAGCATCCTTCACAATAAAACATAGAAGTGGCTCACGTGCTTCATCAGCCAGAGTACAGCCCATTGTTCCCAAAGGACAAGCTACCAATTGTGTTACCTGTAAGTTCTATGAAGTTTCCTTCCACACCCAAAGGAAGAGGAAAAATATGGCTCCCATATTTCACCATATTCCTCTCTTTTGATGTTTTCTTCCAGTTTCTGCCCAAGAACCTTGTAAGAATTTTTGACTACTTATTAAAATCAAGAATTTAGGAGAAGACATTGGTAGCAAAAATTGTGGCTGAGGCACATGCGAATCACTGAGTTCCATTAATTGGAGGTGAATTATAGTAATGGGATTAATGTTTGCATTAGATATACTCTAGCCCCTTTGGAAATTACTTAGTGGGAACATCCATTTATATTTTAAAGCAGAAGTGGAAACCAGCACACCTGAATTTTCTTGTCTGCAGAGACTTTTATATTAGTGGGATACACCAATATACCTTACCTACAAATCCTAATCTCTTTTAAGAGTGTGGAAGAATATTTAAAGCTGTTTTCCATTTGGCCATAATTGTCTTTGGAAACACTGTTGCTTGAGGACAAAGTGTGTATGCAACTGGCAGTGTATGCCTAGTGAATAAAAAAATTTACATCTACAATGCAGTTTGAATAAACACTCCAATGAATACATTAAGTGCAATACAATAGGAAATATTTATTTATTTTTTCTGAGTTTTGTGACACATATCAATGTGAAGCCTATACAATGGGTAAGATTGTTTTCCATATTTTCAGTATATGAATGTCAAACCTGGAGCCTTTTTAATTGCAAAAGTGGCCTCCTTGGCATTAAATAAACCTTGCATAGATTATGACATTCATTCCACAGCCCAAGAGCTTATTTAGAAAGAGGCGAGCTTGTGCTTTATACCTAAGTCTTAGCTTACATGTTATACACACACACTTTCCTAAGTACAAGCCAAGTTAAACATCATTTCATTGTAACCTTTAAAAATTTTTCAGCATAATGACTAGCTGTGACATGAATAAGTGTGCCAAAAAAGCCCTTCAACAAACCTATTCTCATGCTTCATTTACATTATTCCCAGAACACAAATCGTAAGATATTAAAACTGGGTAAGACTGTCAAATGAGATACACTCACCTGACAGTTCTGTCACTTTAAATTGCTTAGTTGTTTATGCCCTGGTTGCAATCTCAGTCCTGTTACTTGTTAATTGCTTAGTCAATGCAATTGTATCACAACAAATTTATCAGGATTTTAAGAGAAGAACTGTCTCTCACTTGGATATGAAATTACTTTGATGGATCAAAGGTGATTATTATCATTAAGTGTGACAAGCACAAAATAAAAATTCTAGCTTTAAATTCCTCTGCAGCAAAGGTGCAATAAAATTCTATACGAAGACTTCTAATAAAGAAATGAAACATCACGTGAGCAGATGACCATCAAATATCATCAAATGAAATATTTTTTGAATAATTGAGAAGTGAAGAACACTTTAAATATTGGTTGTTAAGCTGAAACAAACACATTGTACTTATTTGCATGTAACTTATGAATGTATTCATGGGTGTGTGTGTGGTCAGATTTGGTGAGTGTTTACTGGGGCATCGGCACTGGGTTCATGACACTGAAGGTTTCCTTAGGCCCTGCCAATGGAGTTTTCCTACTCTTCATTTTAAATTCAGCTTTCTCCTAATGCAAATTTGTTTTAACCACTTGTATCTATGTTTACATTATCTCTTTTCATCTAAAATCAAATTCTGAAGAATTTATACCTTTTTCAGGTAGCAGAATATAGTAGTAAAAACAGTAGATAAGTGTCTAAAACTGAACTCATTATCTCCCCAACCCTGTCTTATCCATTCCCTCCAAATCTATTCCTTTTCTTAAATATTTATGTTATTTGTAAATATTACATATTTAGATTATTGGCTCAGGTTTCAAATCTTACCATCATCTTTTACTCCTTTCCCTTATTTCATATGTGCAACTCATCACCAAATCTTTTCCATTCTCCTGTGTGCATCTGACACTCCTCTGTATTCATTATCACTTTCAGTTCAGGTCCTCACATTATTTCTTCTTCTTTATGACCTTCAAACTTCACCTCCAGCTCAGTATCCATGTTGCTACATGTTGCAACACCTAAGAAGGCCCATAGCACTTTTAGGTTACACTGTTGCAACACCAACATTTGCTTCTAAATTATAAATCTAATCTTGTTACTCTTTGCTCAAATCTGCCAGTGGATTCCTATTAACTACAGGGTCAAATCCAAATTTGTTGACTTATAATACCTCATAGGTTCTTGTTATTGATCGAGTCCAGTCCTTCACTGCATTGTCTTATTTCCCCAATACCTTTACTTGTCCCTATATTATGAAAATATTCACCCATATATGATTCCTTGAACCAGTCATTGCATTTTATGACATAGCTTAAATTTGTTTCCTCTCTTCTCCTTGTATGACTGTTAAACCGTGGATTCCTTGGAAACCCATGATACTCGATATATCTGTATTATATTTAGTTTCCTTATCCACCGTCTTTCCAATATGCCTTAAAGATCTATCAGCATTTATACTAGCAATTGATGTTTATGAAGTGCTTGTTATATGACTGGTATGGTTCTACATGCCTCATATACTTTCTGTAGCTAACTTATAAAGTTCGTAGTCTTTCTCTTGTGGGCATTTAGTGCTATAAATTTCCCTCTACACACTGCTTTAAATGTGTCCCAGAGATTCTGGTATGCTGTATCTTTGTTCTCATTGGTTTCAAAGAACATCTTTATTTCTGCCTTCATTTAGTTATGTACCCAGTAGTCATTCAGGAGCAGGTTGTTCAGTTTCCATGTAGTTGAGTGGTTTTGATTGAGTTTCTTAGTCCTGAGTTCTAGTTTGATTGCACTGTGGTCTGAGAGACAGTTTGTTATAATTTCTGTTCTTGTACATTTGCGGAGGAGTGCTTTACTTCCAATTATGTGGTCAATTTTGGAATAAGTGCGATGTGGTGCTGAGAAGAATGTATATTCTGTTGATCTGGGGTGGAGAGTTCTATAGATGTCTATTAGGTCTGCTTGCTGCAGAGATGAGTTCAATTCCTGGATATCCTTGTTAACTTTCTGTCTCGTTGATCTGTCTAATGTTGACAGTGGAGTGTTGAAGTCTCCCATTATTATTGTATGGGAGTCTAAGTCTCATTGTAAGTCTCTAAGGACTTGCTTTATGAATCTGGGTGCTCCTGTATTGGGTGCATATATATTTAGTATAGTTAGCTTTTCCTGTTGAATTGATCCTTTTACCATTATGTAATGGCCTTCTTTGTCTCTTTTGATCTTTGATGGTTTAAAGTCTGTTTTATCAGAGACTAGTATTGCAACCCCTGCTTTCTTTTGTTCTCCATTTGCTTGGTAAATCTTCCTCCATCCCTTTATTTTGAGCCTATGTATGTCTCTGCATGTGAGATGGGTCTCCTCAATACAGCAGAATGATGGGTCTTGACTCTTTATCCAGTTTACCAGTCTGTGTCTTTTAATTGTGGCATTTAGTCCATTTACATTTAAGGTTAATATTGTTATGTGTGAACTTGATCCTGCCATTATGATATTAACTGGTTATTTTGCTCGTTAGTTGATGCAGTTTCTTCCTAGCCTCCATGGTCTTTACATTTTGGCATGTTTTTGCAATGGCTGGTACCGGTTGTTCCTTTCCATGTTTAGTGCTTCCTTCAGGGCCTCTTGTAAGGCAGGCCTAGTGGTGACAAAATCTCTAAGCATTTGCTTATCTGTAAAGGATTTTATTTCTCCTTCACTTATGAAACTTAGTTTGGCTGGATATGAAATTCTGGGTTTAAAATTCTTTTCTTTAAGAATGTTGAATATTGGCCCCCACTCTCTTCTGGCTTGTAGAGTTTCTGCCGAGAGATCTGCTGTGAGTCTGATGGGCTTCCCTTTGTGGGTAACCCAACCTTTCTCTCTGGCTGCCCTTAAGATTTTTTCCTTCATTTCAACTTTGGTGAATCTGGCAATTATGTGTCTTGGAGTTGCTCTTCTCGAGGAGTATCTTTGTGGCATTCTCTGTATTTCCTGGATTTGAATGTTGGCCTGCCCTACTAGATTGGGGAAGTTCTCCTGGATGATATCCTGAAGAGTGTTTTCCAACTTGGTTCCATTTTCTCCCTCACTTTCAGGCACCCCAATCAGACGTAGATTTGGTCTTTTTACATAATCCCATACTTCTTGCAGGCTTTGTTCATTTCTTTTTCTTCTTTTTTCTTTTGGTTTCTCTTCTCGCTTCATTTCATTCATTTGATCCTCAAT